>NC_052678.1:9483969-9783969 GCF_016802725.1 Solenopsis invicta
TAGAGAATAAAAAAATAATCAGTATGTATATCAGTATGTTATAAATACATTTTCAATTGAATAATAAATTAAGACAAACAATTCTTACAATGCGGACAATTATTTTGTAAGCCATCATCAGACAGCAATCTAGGATATTTCGGATAATTAGAATGGGCTTTATAAGTTTTGTAACATAATTCCAGCGCATATATAATAAGCGGTAAGTTATAATTATACGAATCGTACATACATGGCAAAGGAAGACGTCGTATTGTCTGCAGATAAGACATTTCAATACATTGTTATATTATGTAGCTTTACTTGTCCATATATAAAACATTATCCAATATATATATTATATATTTGGACAATATATGTATATAAACGCACTATATATGGGCAAATATATATAGGATATCACTTGTACAGATCAATAAACAAATAAAAACAATGTAACTATATTTTTAAATAAAAAATGACATTTTAATCAATCTGTATGAATGTTGGATGTAAAAAATATAAATTAATTTGCAATTTATTATTTTGAAATCCTATTAATATTTCAATATTTCTCTTCCTAAAGTTATTTATTAGTAATTGTTCAGTGATAATATACAATATATTTTTTCAAGAAATATATATGCTATATATGGAAAATCTGAAAAGATGTAGCAACGACGGTATCGGAACATCTTTTCTGTGAACAATACGACACTTGTTCGTGCGACATTAGCATATATTACATGTAACTCTTTCTGTTTTCACTATTGAAAAATCTGACTTATGTCGTTCCTCGACAAAACGTATCTATCAAAGAACGAACGAGAAGACAAAGTAAAATTCGTTGAGCTGTTGGTGCGTATCGCGCTTGGCACTAATACACGATAATATCACATATTGATTTCAACGCAAGCCAAACACATTCGTCGTCGCACGCAATCTATTTTATACCGAAACAAGAAGCATGCAAAACATAGTGAGACAAGTGAGGCATCGAGGACGCTTTTTTGTAATTCCAAAATTCTTCCCCAAGGAGAGCCGCCTATCATAATTTGGAATTACAGAGTGTTTATTTACATTTGTAAAAGAATTCTGAGAATTTCTGACTTTCAGGAATTTTATTCAAAATAAAATTAAACAAGTTTAGAGAATTTTTCAATGCAGTTTTGAAATAAATTTATTTTATTACATTTTTTAATGTTCCTTAATCAATCATGAAGAGAAGTCACTTAAATTTTGAATAATTAAATTTGTGGAAGTGAATATGTAGAAGTGTATGCCATACTTATCGCTTACCATTGATTTTGCATTCAGAAAAAAGTGATTACAGAAATAATTTTGTAAAAAAAGGATAGAATTTAAATTTAAAAGTAAAATTCAAAATAATAATAAAATCTTGTAAAAATTCATAGATAGATAAATAAAGATAAATAACAAATTTCCTAAAAATTCCAGATTTTCCCAATTTTTTCTTATTGCATAACAATAACCCTGAATTTGATAAAACCATATTTAAAAGTTGGGAAAAAAAAAGAAATAAATGGAATGTATTTAGAAAAGTAAAGGAATGAGTTGCTCCTCGAATGCAACCTTTTAAATACTCTGATAATCTAAATGTGAGAATCTCCTGAATGTATAATAAGTATATCAGCTCATTGTATTAACTGAGAAAGAACGTTAGAAAATGATAGGTGTTCAACAGTGATCATAAAATGTGTCGACTGCGTACGTACAACACAGTTTCTTCCGTTTCTCTTTCTACAAGAGATCCTTTCCTAAAAAAAAAAAATAATATTTATCCGAAATAATATTTAACGTTTTATTCTAACGCAATTATCTACATATAACTTTAAGAATAAAAAATCCGGTACTTTGGTATTAAATCATAAATTACACACAAGTTCTTTATGCAAAACTGGACCAACACGGGCAGTGTGTCACTACGGCAGAATTGCATTAATAACTGGCACAGTGAGGCAATGACCTTAGGACTCTCTCTAAATATATTATACCTATCAACATATTTTATCTGGAAAACTATGTAATCATTTGCGTCGCGTAATTAATTATTATCATGTTCTTCCTATGTCAATCACATCCGTTTAACTTTTACACATGTATATTTAAATATGTATTCAAAACAATAATTAATCCCGCTAAATTGAACTGGCTGTGGACAGTCATTGCTGATTTCGTATACACGTATGCATGAGAAAAAGTCCCAGTTTATATCAGATAAAATTTCCTCACAGCACCCATAAAAAAAGTGAAATTGCTCTAAAGCCCGTATCAGACTACGCATTGAAGATTGAGATTGAAGATTAAAGATTAAAATTTAACCAATCAAAACAAGGAAATTTTAACTCCTTTTATTTTGATTGACCAAAGCTCAATCTTTAATCTTCAATCTTCAATTTTCAATGCATAGTCTGATATGGGCTTAAAATAATAAAATGTTTTATAATTCATTTTTTTTTGTCTTACGTTTGCCATCTAGTATTCGGCATACTGCATCTTGCATGAAATCAAATTATAAAGGGGTCAATCTTTGTGATTTTCATCTCGCTGCTCACAGAGAATGTAGCACACAAAATATGCGTGATGTATATTATATATTGTTTTATATGCTTTTCATATAATAGTTATTTTCTTTCATTAAATGCGAAGGATGATTACTGATGATTACTTCTTGTCGCGATAACTGATCATGCACTTTTTTTAATAAAATGCCTTGATAAAAATTTATCTGACATAAACCAAGATTGTGCAGATTTTGCAACGAATATCCGTTACGATTCTGACGTTAAATTACGCGCGATACATTCTTAACTCGTCATTAAATATTTTTGCACATTATCCGATCAATAATCTTTGCTGTAAACATATCGAAAGGCTAAAACTCATATTTCTGAATGTACAGCAAATTTCTTTGATTTTAAGGAAAGTAACGGATAAACAAGAATAGATTGCTGCTGTAACGAAAAATTACAATTATTATGTAAAGGTTCACGAGAGATTTCGTCTCGCTTTTTCCCCAGAAATTTACACAATTATTTTTTATGATTAAGATCCATTTGTCAGATCTGAATCCAATCACAGCCGTTGAGGATGCAAAGTGCAACTTAATTCGTTGCTACTATACCTAATGCCCTACAAAAAGATCCCAGATAGCATTTCATTAAATCATGAATAATGAGATAAAAATACGCAAGATTGTATTCGACACGCCGCTAACTTGCATGCATACCTACGCAAGGATATGTTCATCGTGTATGATACATGATGTTCGTGTCACGTGTGCATTTAAGTGCATATTAGATGCATTACACTAACCGACAAATGATAGATCTGTTAAAAAAACCGTTATGATTGCATGTAAAATTTCTGCACCTATCTAACTTAAAATGTTATCTGGGGACAATGCAATTCTTATATAAGACACTAATGTTGCCTCTTAAAACTATTTTGAATTCAAAACTATGTATATATCTGAAATTGTGATTGTTAGTCTTGTAGATTATGCAAATAAATAAATAAGAATAAAATGTAGAAATCTCGGTGACATGATAAAATTATTTTGCACAAGTAAAAGATTATTTTTATAGACATATTAAATAGAGAATGCTTTTATCTGTTTTACATAGTGCAGTGCAAAATTAAATTCTTGGTAAAATTTGTAGGGTGATGTAAAGCAATGCGTTTCGAATCACGTTAATACTAAGAAATTCTTTATAGATATGTTTGAATCGACTTTTTGTTATTAATTATTGCTATTATTAAGTTAAAATAACATAATAATAAGTTTTGAAGCAAATCTTCCTACCGACTACACAACAAAATTATTAATAATTATCGATTCGTAAACACGCCTTGAATACTGAGAGATATATCGAGATCACCGGAGACGTAAAAGAACACAATGTGAGATCCTACGATTTATGCTTTACTGATACCAAATTCTGCCATATCATGACACGCCAAACGAGCGATCTATTTTGCACTAGGAACTACATATTCGACAATTGAATTGATTTTTTTTGTTACATTACTATTACTCTGATTTAGTCAGATGTCGATTTCAAACTGGTCTTGCTCGATCGGTTTCTTCACCCAATTCCCAAGCTGTGCTTTCGCGAAAGCATCCTTTAATTGACGTTTGGCAAGCTATTCAAAAAAAAAAACCAGATGTGCTATATAACGATACATAATGAAATATAAAGTGCAGTGGTCATCATATCTTGTATATCCATCCCTTGTACATATTGCTAATACCCATAAAAGATGTAAATACTTACTGAATAATCTTGCACTGAAGATTTTGCATCGTAGTATTGGCGACAGATATTTTCGTCGACATCGTCTATGGTCGGAAGATGTTGCAGAAGATTAAAGAACCGCCTGAAGAATGCTTGTTTAGATATTCTAGAAGGTTTTCCATTTTCATCTTTGCCAGTCGTGCAATTTATGATTTCGGCTTCGCTTTGTCCTAAAATGTGATATAAAACAAAAAAAAAACAATAAACAAAATCGTTAAATACCATCTCGTATGTTTCTCCTTCTGTAAAAGATCAGGAATGTATACGAACCGATTGTCCAATTCATGCTGTAATTAGGCGCTTTTCCAGGTTGCCTGACTTCAGCCGATGTGATTAGACTCATTAATGGCTTATTAAGTCTATATGGCGGCGGTAAACCCTGAATAGTGTTTTCAATGCGACCGCACACTGCTCTGTACATATGACTCGGATTCAAGAGACTGCCGAGGACAATGCTATGGAAGTAAATTGGCTCGATGAAGTGGCTTAAGAGTGCACCCTGCACACCAAGTACGTTCCACCGAGCTATTTTGTCCGAGCATGACATCGTCAGCAGTCTTTGACCCTTCAAATTAAATTCTAAATTAATAAATGTCGATAATAAAAAGCACAATGATAAAAACATGTTCTACAACGTATACATTTGCCCTTAACACAAACGATACGCACCATTAATACACCATCCCAGGTTTGAATACCCTCATTACTTTTCACAGGAATAGTTCCCTCGCCGGATTCTATTTTCGTGCGTAATTGGCCTCTTGCACGTCTATTGGGATGCTTGTCTATGGTATCATTGTCTTCATGAGGAGAGAAAATCCTTGCATCACCACAGGGAGCGGTATTAATAAATAAATGAAATTGAATGCCCTGCTTTACTTTAAATCCCTTTTTGGTCGGCTCAAGGATGGACTCGGCGCCCTTATTTTCGATGTGCAATTCCAGCTGATTGTAAAGATATTCACAAAGACATCGTCGCGCCACTACTTCCGCATGACAGTCATTCACGGCACTACCACTGACGCTCAAATGTTCGCCCGAGACGCATTTTGTACCTTTTATCAAGAGTCATTTCATAGATATTTTAAAGACAGACAACATAAATTTTGTTTAAATACAGGTATGATAAATGGCTCAATTACTGTAGTAGTATCCCAAATACTAAAAATCTAACTATTATCACTTTGTTAAATTAGAATATTAAAGTTTTACTTTTAATAAAATATAACAATAAGTAAACTCCTTAAGAATTCAAATAAAATTAAATATAATAATATAATTTATATATTTGAAAAAGCATTTTTAAGATCAAATTTCCAATATTTAAGACTACGAGTAATTGGGACATTTATCCTATTCCTTTATTTACAACTATCTCGACCAACTTTAATTAAAAATAAACCAGATTATAATAAAGCTAAATAAATACTCGTTAATTTGTGATTTAAATATTAATGTTATAATAAATAAAATAAATATATTAACAATTACATTTTATAAAAAAAATTGTTTTTGCATTTCTAAATAGAGGTTTATAATCGTTTTTAATGATTATTTTGCTTAAAAAAAAATATATATATACAGGGTGTCCCAGAAAGCTCGCATCCCATTTTAAGAGCGGATTCTTTGGAAAATTCTAAGAAAAAAATCCTAATACGAAAATATCGAGGGTATAATGGTTTTCAAATTATTCGCGATTAAAATTTACGAATCACTGAGCTGACATTTCGCGCGCTCAGGCATGGTGACATGACAAAGGTACCACAAGGGTACCTCTTGATATTGAGATTGTCATATAAATACGCAGTGACATTTATGTTAAGAAATTACTACTATAGGAAACATATTTGTACATTACATATGCACAATTAATGTTTTCAACAAAATATCAATTCAATAACAAGATGTTACGATAGCCGTTGGGTTAGCTGTCAAAATAAATTTATTACCATCTTCATATGATAAGAACTTTTATGGTAACATATTGATAATATCGATAATTTATGCGATGATATGAAAAAGATTGAATATGTTGATAAAGTAGAATTCAAACATATCAAATTAGGTCTATTTGACATTATCGCGTTTATATCAATTAAATTACCGATTTACATTTTTAATAGTTAAAAATGTAAATAAATTATTGATATTATCGATATGTTACCATAAAAGTTCTTATTATATGAACATGGTAATGAATTTATTTTGACAGCTAACCCAATGGCTATCGTAACATCTTGTTATTGAATTGATATTTTGTTGAAAACATTAATTGTGCATATGTAATGTACAAATATGTTTCCTATAGTAGTAATTTCTTAATATAAATGTCACTGCGTATTTATATGACAATCTCAATATCAAGAGGTACCCTTGTGGTACCTTTGTCATGTCACCATGCCTGAGCGCGCGAAATGTCAGCTCAGTGATTCGTAAATTTTAATCGCGAATAATTTAAAAACCATTATACTCTCGACATTTTTGTATTAAGATTTTTTTCTTAGAATTTTCCAAAGAATCCGCTCTTAAAATGGGATGCGAGCTTTGTGGGACACCCTGTATATATATATATATATATATATATATATATATATATATATTATTTATAAGAAATAATACTATTAATATATTATTTTTATAAATAATAATTATTCATATGTATACAATAGCTGTAGTTTGTGCTATTTGACTTATGGTTTATTTGATTTATAAAGTCTTATAATCCTGTTGTAAGTAAAGGGATACCTGTATTATAGGTATAAAAAATTTGTCTTACCTGTAGTGACACATATTAGTTCTGCGTCTTGTCCCTTTGTTATTACAACTCCAGCTAGAACTTTACGTCGCGCATGCAGTGGCTTGGTTTGAATAAGATCACTATACTTTTGGTGTACCAGCTTGCCAATTTTATCGGCTAACATTTGTGGCAGAGACATTTGTTCTTGTGCAGGACAATTAACGCGAATGGGAAGCGGTAAACAAAACGAGGAACTATGGACGTTTCGCAATTTCGCTAAGGCGGCTTTACTCGCCGCGGCTTTTGCCATCTTCTTACTCGGACCCGTTCCCTCAAATGTCTCGCCATTGATAGTGACTGATATCGTAAACTTTGCATAACTCTCTCCATTATCGGATATACAGTTGTATACGACGCCTGGATATAGTTCGTTAATTAACGCGACTGGACCTTTTTCAAAATACTTATTGGTATTCTTTGGCTCCTGTGTTAATGTTTTAAATGCATTGACAAGATGATTATCACGCTCCGTCACATCGCTTGTAAAGTCTGGCTCGAGAGGTACAGCAGGCTGGCAAGTGTTGATAGCTTGGTGAACCTCAGGTGTATTTCTAAACTGGACGATGTTCCGTAAAGCAAGTTCGGCGGCCGCATGCTTGGCCATCTTCTTGGTACGACCTTTTCCTTCGTATGTTTGATCGTCGATTTGCACCGCGATCGTGAATATTGGAGCGTGAGTAGGTCCAGTCTGTCCCACCAGTTTGTAAGTAGCTCCAGTTTTCAACTCGTTTAACGCGCATACTGCATTTTTCGGTTGTGGATTCTTATGACGTTTCTTCGCGCTGATGTTATCTAATGAAATAATAAATTAAAATTCATTACTTCTGGATAAAAATTCAAATCTTTCATATTCTATATACAATAAACAGTTTAAAGATAAAACATTTTTTTGTTTTTTGAAAATTTAACTTTTTGAACTTGTTTGGTCTTTATAGGAAATCTTTCATAAATAAATAAATAAATAAATATATATATATATATATATCACTAACCTTCTAGCTCTATTACATCTGAGCCTCTCTTGAGAACTTGAGACTTTAGAGAATTTCCTTGCCCCATCTGCAAGATAAATTTTGAAATGACAGAATTGCAACTATTACTATTGAATCATTTTACTTTAAACCTGTGTACTATATTTCTTCTAATTTATAATATGAAAAGTAAAAAAAATAAGAACTTGCAAACTTTAGTTGTTAAACCTTGTAGTATCATTTCAATTTTGTGAAACATTAATTAATTTATGAATGAATGAATCTTTTTATCATTTCAAAAATATATTTTTGAAATATTAAGTGAGAGATCATATAGTAATAAACAGACATAAATTGTTTATTACAATAATCATTAAATAGAATATATTTGAAATTGATACTAAATATCTCAATTTAATGAGATATCAATTAGAGATATCTGTATTATAGATACTATCAGTAATGTATGGCAAATAGATATGTTTATCATTTGATACTTTATTCTGTGAACAAACAAATTAAACAAAGAACTGTTGAACATGAAGAAATATTTTATTTAAGAAACTGAGAAGTTGCCTGAGAAGTTGAATAAAAGAACAAGATTGTTATACTAGATTGGCCAGATCAAAGCTATTAATTTTTTTTTATTTTGTCGAGATTGACATCAAACAGTATCAATTTTTATCATTTTATCAGCAAGAAAACAAAATTTTTGTTTTAAGAATATCTTTATGTTAGAAATGTATACAGTATTCTTTCTGTGACTCAACGATTCTCAGATAAGTGTAGGCATGTTGATTCATAATCTTTGATTCATAATTTTATTTTAAATAAGAAATAATTTGAGATAAATGTATTCGATACAGATCCTATCTCGACTTGGCTCCTATCAAAAATCACTTCAATCAAATGCAAATAGCGCGAAATTTCGCTTCGTTATTTTTCGCGAGACAACGCGAGGTGTTCGCTAACAGGTGAGAAGGTGGGCATGTGCTTCGCGGAATTACATGTTAAATTTGGCTTACTTGTGTCGTGTGGCCGCCGCCGCCGCCGCCGCTCGGCGAATTCTCCAGCAGCGTATTTCCGTTAGCGGGAGTCATCGTCGCGCTGCACTCTGAAAAATGAATGCGAGGCGTTTAATAAACACGTTGGTGATGATTACGCTCGCGAGTGCATATCTCGCGGAAAATCAATAGAGCCATTCCGTACTTGTCGGACTCGATTGTTGGTTGTTATTTAGCAACGCCAGCCCGTTTGACATGATGCGCCGTGGTTCGCTCACTTGGTGAAACGGAGGGGAAAAAAAAAGACGATTCACTCGAGCACCCGGGGAGGAACTCTAACGCGGCGCGTATTTGGGATTCGCGCGTCTCGACACACGCGAACGTGCGTCGTCGGTAGGACCAAGGACCAGATCCGCCTCGGCTATTCTGGCACCCCGAAAATCTGCAGCGCCATTACCGTTTTTTTTTGCATAATCGACCTAACCTGAACCTTTAGAGAGGTAGAGCGATACACCCGCGTCGTCGAGAAACCATATGGAATTGCGCGTTTCGCGGGTATAACTTTTTCTCTCGTTATCGAAAGATTAATAGCCGACGCTTCGGGAACGTTCAAGACTGAATGATGTACGATCCCTCGCGCATCTACCCCGCGAATGCAGTTCGTGCCGTTCGTGCGTACTCGTTGGTACTCGTGCAAGTACGAGCGATTTTGCGAACGATGCGGGTTCTGGGTTCTGGCGGGTGCAACTGGTGCAAGCCGTTCAAGTTTCCACGTTGGCCGCGGCAATCGTTCGTCTAAGGCGCTGCGAACGCTGGCCCTTCATTTCGGGTGCGTTCAGAGACCGCTGTTGGTGTTATTTGTGTTTTCTATCTTTATCATTTATTACACGTTAACAAGGATGGAACGATGCAGATAGCGCTAATAACGTCTTTTCCCGAACACACCCTTCATTGGCTTGGCCGACGATGAAGGACCCTATGTTCCGATATTAACTGCCAGTACTGAAAATGTATAGTATATGTGACGTGAACTATAAATTTTCAGTACTGCCAGTAAAAACGGAACACAGCCGAAACACCGAGCGTTAGCAGTGGAGGTGGAAAGTGGTGGAGAGAGAGAATCGTAAAAAGAGTAGCCAGAAAAAATGAAAAGGAATGTAAGATTGGCTGGAAAAGGGATGTCCCGTTCATCCGTTTCCGGAAAATGGGATACCTGAGGTAACGCTTTTTATGTATGCAAAAGATTCGATCGTGCTTTCGAAGCACCTTGCTGTAAAAACTTATTTTCGATTTTATAAGAAACGGTGTTCAACTCGAAAATTCAAAAAAAATAATGAAATTCTGACAATATCTAGAAAATATTAGAGATATGATTATTAAAGCTTTAAAAGAAACTATTATTTTTATTAGAAGATGATATTACATTAGAATTCACTTGCCAATCTTTATTATCTTTTAATAAAAAAGGACATGTCATGGCGGCACTAATAGCTTTTCCCACTTGAAGTGAGCTGCATTCGGGGTTTTCTGTTTAACATATTTCATCAGAAACAACTAACTTCATCTAAATTTTAAATAAGTGTAACATGGATTAAAAAATGTATATCGTACGTGTTATAGAAGAGCCACGAAAATATCAACGTTGAAAATATATTACTGCGCCTGCTTTTGTTTATATATTTTTTGCATAATTGGTAAGTTTCCTAATTGATAAATCTTATTAAAACAAATAAATTTTCTCTCTACTTTTATTCCATCTCTTTTTGTTGAAGAATAATAAAATAAAAATTAAAAATAGGTTAATTTTCAGATGTTGATTTTATTCCTTTTGGATGAACTTGAGTAGCAAAAAAATATTTATTATTGAATATCAAGATATTCTCTAAAACTTATTCTGTAATATAAGGCATAAATATAAGCTGTTGTAAACCATGATTGTGTATGTCCAAGCTTTTAACTTTAAAGTAAATTACAGCCTTACAGTCTTATGTTATTGTATAATAAGCTTAAGTAATACTAGTTTCATAATTTTTAGAATTTTCAAGTTAAGACTTTTCTTTGTTAGCTATATTTCTTATGATGATATGATTTTCACACAGAAAAAAGGAGCATGCTTATTGTTTTGAAAATATTTTCATTTTCAAAATGTTAAACATTAAAATAAAATTAGAAACATAATTTGCTTAAATTTGCATACAAAGAAATTTTGTACAGTTCCATCAAAAAATATACTCGTCATTTAATAATAATTTTCATGAGTTGATAGAAGAAATTCTTGATTAAAAAAGAACAAATATTTTTAAATCAAGAAATAGAATTTTTTAAATATTATTATTGGGTTATTAAGTATGAAACTTTACACACATACAGTATAAAAGTATAAAAAAATATATTTGTTTAAATTTAAGATTATCAAAGTTAAAGGATTAAATTATTCATAAACAAGAATATAATTTCTTTTTTTTTCTGTTCTTTTCAGTTGGACTTTTGCCAAAATGATTCATTTTTTCTTTTTTTTTGTTTTAGAAAAAGAAAGAAAAGATGTACCTTAAGTTCAGCTAAAAGAGACAGATAATTTTTGAATGGTCATCAATCTCGCATTCAATTTAATGTGGTCTCTGAATTTATTGCTTTGAAAAGCTAATTGTCTAAAACTGTTTTTGTTTTCTTTCTAACATGGGAACAAAAAGAGGAAAGAATGATAAAAGAAAAGAACAATGTAAGTTAAAGGAATAAATCTTTTCAATGGAAAATTCAAGGGTGTGATATTATATACATATATTGAGAAAAATTTTTTTTAATGAAAAAAATACATTTTCTTAAAACCATATACTTTAATATAAGCATTTGTTTGTTCTATTTAAATAAAAGTATTTTTTTTTAATAAATAGACATATACTTTAAGTATATAATTTTGTATTTATACATTGTATATACATTGTATATACACTTGATTTTACAAATAGGCAAATTTTAAATTTAATTAAATTGTTTTCTTATTTTTAATCTGTTAGATTAAAAATCTGATTATCTAGAATTTAAAAATAGTCTATAAACAGTAAATATTTTCTAGAATTGCAAGAAAAAAATTACTTGATTAAAAATTATTTCTTTACTTTATTTACAAAAATATTTCAATTAAGAAATTTTTAACTTGACTGCAAGTAAATAAGCTATTAAGACTCATCGAGTAAATAATTCTTTTGTGAAGCAAAATTTGTTTCTTTAAAAATTTTTTTCTCTTAATGTATATATATGTATATATGTGGTGTGTGTATATATATTCAAATTTCTAAATGTTTGTACTTTATTTTGAAAAAAAACATAGTTTACAATTTCATTAAAATTTCTGACAAATTTTATGAATAAAAAATTAATCAGACTTTAATCAAAAACTCATGATTGTATTGTAAGAATTAACTACATTGTTAACAAAATTAAATCACGAATCTGTAAGCGCAATTTAGTTTTTGATTCTTGCATTTCTATGCAAAAATTCAATTTCAAAATTATAAACTAAAAGTTATAAACTATTTTAAATTATCTTAAACAAATAATTCTAATGTAATAAAATAATCTCAGATAAAAAATTTATAAATTAGAATATTACTTCACATTTGTGTTTTACTATTATTCTATTTTCTTTATACTAATTTTTCAATTGACAAATTGATTGAAACTATTCTATTTTATTCCATGTACTTGATATATTTGTACATTTAGTATAAATCGAAGAGAAACATTTCGTTATTTCTCAATTATTCTTGTCTTGCTTTCATTCAGTTGATCACCAATACTGGTTACATCGTATACGCTATTAAAGAATCTCTCTCTCTCCCTCGTACTTACCGCACACATTTTCGTATTTTCTCACTATAGCTTCAACATACACGGCATCGCGCACACCACGTTGCACGATCTCTTTATATCCGATGGCGATGATATCCGGGTCGTTGGCGAAGAGTCCACGATCGAAGCATCGGACCATCGTCCGTAGGTCCAGGTGATTAATCAGGAAACGCAACTTCTGCAGCAGACCCTTACGCGACAGATTGCACAAACCTGCACGCCACGTGACATTACACACACGATGAAGGCGTGTGGAACGCTTCACTATCAGGCGTGTTACCACGATCACGATTTCATAGAGATCCTCTCGTACAAGTATACTCATTTCACACCCATACACACACACTCTGCGACCGAAACAATCACTTTTAACGGATGATGGGAGGAGAAGTTGAGTGAGGACGAACGAAGATCAACGAACAATTATAAACAAGTTCGCTCAATGAACTGCAGGACAGTGTCGTGTTTATCTTAATTTTAAAAAATATTGCTTGCGCGATAATGATAACGGTAAACTGATACGATTCGATATCGCTTGCCTGACCTCCCGATATATAAAAATCACATCAATTTGCCGTTACTATTGCAGCAAATAAAACTCTCCTCCGACACGTTCACCGTCGCTGTCGCACTTCATCTGCTCATGCCTACCTACCACGCACCAATTATCATCGCACTGTTTCGGAGAGGGCAGTCTCTCTTGTGCGAGAGCGATGTAAACATATCTATATATCTTTATTTCTAAACAATACTCTCGCTTCAATAGTTCGAGTTCCTGCCTTAGGAATGTACAGACTGAAGGAGATGGTCAAAAGTCCGTGAGTTTGGAGTGTCTTTCTTTCCTCTTTAATGAATTTCCGACAAGAGCTCTTTTTCAGATAAGATATAGAGAGAACATCACTACGTATGCTTAGGATGCCTTTTGAGGCGTATACCGAAGCGTACTGAAAAGTTCTAGAATGTGTAACACGAAGTTCTCCGAAACGTACTCTTTGTTAGTAAGAATGTGAAGAATGTGGAGATGTGAAGTTGAATCATTGTGTACCTTAAATTATTGTGCACTTTTTTCGGAATTTGGAAAAATCACTAATGTAATGTTATCTTATTAATCAACAAAAAAGGGAGAGAGAGAGAGATGGGGGAGGGGGGGGAAGAGAGAAGGAGGGAGTAAGAGAGAGAGGGAGAGGGAGAGAGGGGGAGAAAGAATAAGAATGCGATGTGGTTCACAAGCTGTCTGTATAACATTTACCTGAATATTGTAAAACGGTACCCATTAAAAAAAAAAACTGATTATTATTCAGTTAACTAATGAAATATCATTAGTTACTGATATAGTAATCAGTTTATTGAAACACTTAACATTTCTTTTTTTCAAGGGTTCTCCTTGTACTTTTTTAAAATCGATTCAAACATCAAAAGATATTTTTTAACTTTTTAAACTTTCCTCTCATGACATTCTTGCTTGGCACATACAATTTTCCGAATAATTAAATTTAGTCGAATGATTGAGTTCAGGTTTTACTTTGTCTATCTTATTATTAAAATCAGAGTTTAATCTTTAGCAGAGCAAATTTACCGATATTCTTCATAAAATTGGAGCTATAAATGAATAGTACGAGATATTTTTGCCTACTGTTTCAGGTAGCTTTTTGTATGACCAATATTTCAAAAATAGAATACGACATTTCAAATATTCCATCAAATATCGAATATAATAAATGTAGGTGTTATATAACATACATGTGTTATACAATTTTATGTCACATATGTTATGTAGCATCTATACAAGATTAGTCGAAAACTATCTGCTTATGATTCTGAGATAAATTTCATTTGTGAGAATTTAAAAGAATCAAATTATATATTTTTTATATTATAATTATCTTTAAAAGAATTTTTAAAGGAATTAATGATTGCTATATGTAATAATATTTTATTTTTGATGTTGTATATTGATGTTGTTTTTTTTTGTTTTTATTCTCTCATTCTTGCACATATTCTTAGTCTTTACGTTGTTAATTTAAAGTTAACACTCAATTTGAGTGTTATTTCGAACCATTAATACCTAATTAGGTATATTTTTTTGTAAGCGATGTCCGTATGCATTGAATAATTTTTCTTTAATATGTTATCCCCTTCATCCTCTTTCTTATATTGCGGTGTGCTGCTCGTTTCGTATGCATTGATATATAATAATATAGCACTTGACAGTTTTGATTATCCCCATTTATTCAATTAAAAGAAATTGTATTTTACATGGTTTTTAAATTTTATCTAATAAGATTACTATATTTTGCTCTATTACAGAAAATGATTTTAAAATTGTTATCAATTGTCATGATGGACCAACGTTGTCTCAGGTTATAAATATTTATAATAAATATAATAAAAAAAGTAAGGTATTATGAATCAATACAATTTCTAAAAAATACTATAAACTTTTTACCAAAAAAATTTTCCTTAACTTTTAAAATATCCTGTGATAACAACAAAACCCAATTTTGGAGGAAAATCTCCCAACCTGATAACTGTAATGAATGGGCGAATATATCGACCGTATCAGATTTCCTGATACACCCTGACATCGTTTATTCAAATTTCAATATGCAGTATATCAGAAAAATTTAGAGACAGATACTGCACAGATATTGTTACACCCGGCGTGTCGAATCGGCCTAGGCCGACTGGGTCTGTGGGGCTCCGGAAGTATGCTGCACGCGTTTCCGGAGCCTCCCAGTCACGGACCAGGGCAGGACACCCGGAGAGGTTTTAGTGGGTATGTCCCCACCGACACGTCGTAGGCGGGGAAAAGCCCCACATAACCACCAGGCCTCCCCCGGGGCCTGGGGTATGCGGTAACGCATTTCCTCTCCGTTAACAAAAAACAAAAAAAAGGGTCGGTGTGTTTAAGGGTTAAAATACTTACTTTACAATATTAAAAATTGCGTCCGTGCTTCTAAAAGTTGTGGACACTGCACACCCGCGATAACACCGTGCAAACACCGTGCAAACACCGTGCGGTTTCAATGAAGCTACGTTGTTTGCGCATTTTTTATATGTAAGTTTAAATTGAATGGAGGGGGAAAACGATAAATTTATTTTTCTGTTTTCGTTTACTTTATTCATATATCTTTTATCATAAGATAATCTCTTATGTAACTATTAATAAATATCCTGTCGGTTAGATGATAATAATCTGGTGCGCGATAATAAGAGCTGTGAAAACACAGCAAAATTATTTTTGATCTTGCATAACAAGTCAGTGACACCGTTTTATCGATTTATTCCTATAAATGTGTACGCTGAATCACAGATAGGTACACAATTATGTGAATAACATACATGTAATGACATGAAAGGAACATATTAAGAATTAAATAGAATAACATCTCATTAATTGCAAATATTTCTACTTTAGATTTATATTTTTAACATCTTTTCTTCTTATAAATATATTTTATCTTAAGGTACGTATCATAATGTATACATTAATTCTGAGTTTATTAGAATTCCATAAACATTTAAGTGCGATTAATTATATCATTTTACGAATTAATATATAACTATAGAAGGTGGTTTATTTTTATTGTATCAAATTTCGATAACAGATTAAACTAATTTTAAATGAATTTCTCATTAATAAAAATTATATGTGAAAGGTAATTATTAAAATACCTAATCTTAAAAATCAAAATCTACAAACTGATTTTTTTTTCAACAAAATCTGAGAGAAAAGATCATTTTTTTCACATTCATTAAAGAATCTATTCTTAAAATTAATCTGCGGACACTCAATGCTTAGACTTAAAAGATTTTCAAATTGTCACGTTCAATATACAATAAATGAAACGACATTTTAGTATCGATTGTCAACAGATGACCGTATATACACGCGCCTTAAAATACTCTATTCTCTCTCGCAGATTGTTTTTTAACAGCTCGTATGCGTTACATACGAAAAAGGAAATTCAAAAGCAACATACAACGTTTTGACCCCATCGATCCTTTTAGTAGTCGTTAATTTGATTTAACATTCTTAGATTAATTAAGGATGTTTACGCAATGAATAAACAATGAATGGAACAAATCTGTAACCTTCACGGTATCGTTATGATAAATTTTGTGCAGATATTGCATAATACAAATAACTTGTGCGATGATACTATAACATCATTTAAAGATGAACTAGACACAACAATTTAACGTATCTAATCAGTCAATGAATCGTGGCCTTGGCGGATAATTTTAAAAGATCTACAACGTTTACAACGTTACAAATAACTTACGTAATAGTAATTAATTTTATCTTCTTTTTTTGTTATTTCTAAGATTATAATAATAAATAATAATAATAAAAACTTCATACTATTTACTACTATAAAAATATTTTAAGTATGAAATCTTTCTTTTTTTTATTTGAAAAAGAATTTTAATAACCCTTGTCTTTTTGTTGTATAAAAAATGATAAAATTTATAATATTATTCATGTATAAGATATATTTTTTTAAACCAAATGATATGTATTAATATTTTCTACAAAATCTTTTCTCCCAACCTAAGTGGTATTTACCTTTTCAAAAAAAAGGTAAAAAAAGGCGCCTATGTGTGTGCGCGCCTAAAAATCTTTATTCTTTCAACCCAAATAACATGTATTAATTAATATTTTTTACAAAATCTCTTATTCCAACCTAAGTGGTATTTACTTAAATTAAATATTTTGAAATTGTGTAATCTTCTAATAAACATGATATACGTTTATTCAAAAAAATGCGTAAAATTTTATATATATATATATATATAGAGAGAGAGAGAGAGAGAGAGATACATAATTTAAACGTGTATATATATTTATATTTATATTTATATATACGTTTAAATTATGTATCTGACCTTGCTTTAGAAGGTTATGAGTATTATGCATACGAGCATCCACCGTATCGTTTTTATATAATTCACATGACATGTACTCTTCCATAGCTTTCATGAAAAAACGGATTGTTGTCAAAGTTGACAATTGTTATATTATATTTTTTTCAATATCGGCATCGTGTTCTTGTAATGATATTTTATTATCTATTTGCAGCGCAATGTCTGTCTCCTCCACTGACGGACTATTTAAATATTTCTGATCATAATTTCTTTTGCAGCTCAATGTTCAATGCAATCCTTATGTCTGCAATAAATTATAATAAAATATATAAATTCACAATAAAAAAGAATAAAACAAAGCTAGTCAGAGACTCTTACCAAGATTATTGTTAATGACTGACGAATAAAGATCAGGTTAAAGAACCTGTCACGACGGATATGATGATGATGACAAGATGACAAGAAGTACTACACCACATACACCACAAGTACATCACAAGTCGCATACGGCTGACTGATATACGCCAGCGCCACTCGTGTCGAAAATATGAAAAGGAGAATTCCTGAGGGCGACGACGACGTTTCTTAAAGATTAAAGATGAATGTTTAGATTTGCGTCGCGATATCTCCGCTCGTAGGGCACGGAGAGAAAAAATAAAAACACTTTTATTATACAAGTCGTTGTTTGAGACTACTCAGAACTTGATCGGTTCAGCCGTTACTGAGATCTGATAATCTCGCGTGCTTGGAACTCGCTAACTCGCGTAAAAGAGGGTCGGTCTGCGACTTTTATAAAAAAAATTTTTCTACATAGGCGCGAGTCGCGACCGCGCCTCTAGATTTCGAGGATATGTGACAATTCCACAAACATATTACAATCACTTCAGTATTCTGAAATGAAACAAAAGCATGGAAAGACAACTGATGTTTTGTAATTGATGTTTGTAATTGATTATTCGCAAATATGCTATTTTTATTACAAACCAGATGTCACAGACGCGCGTAAAGCGCGCGCAATTTAGTTTTTAATTTTTTTACTTAAAAAAAAATTGAAATGATAAAATTTTATATGAATAATCGTTTGCTAATTCCGCAATGACGGTTGCTCATGAAAAAGCACAGCAAAAAAAACCAATCAGCATCGTGGAAAAGCGCGACAAAGTAGAAACCCCCTTAATTATTTCGCATCTCGCTCGACGACGCTCGACGAGTTATTAATTAAAAACACAGAAATTAATGAAAGAATTAAAAGGGAAGAATTAAAAGGTATAACAGCCAACAGGTGGAATAAAAACCGATTTTAAGTGCAAGTGAAATTGTTCTTAATCATAAACACATGATTGCTACACTAAGTCTATCGCACGATGTTTCATGATATGTCGTTATACATATAAATCTTAACGCATTTTTCTTGCGTGCACCATTTTTTCGAAAATTTGTCTTTTTTTTGTTTACCTTGTCAAGAAAAGGCCCAGCATATTTTGTCTCAGGAACACGATGATATATAGATGTCGTGATATACAATACAATACTTACAGGTTTTTTTTATACATATTTCTGTTTCTCTTATACACACGGTGTACGATTCCTACGATGACATTAAACTAAGTTCGGTTAGAGGTGTGTTGAAGATCTAGTTTAGTGCGCTATGTATATTATGATTTACGTCGCCGTGATGGCAGCATCGTTTTATATCTTTGGATGAAGTAGGGTAAAAATTGATATACTTCGATCTTCGAAAAAAATGTTAAGTTTGAAGCGTACTTAACAAATACACATCTAAATACCTACAACAATCCGATGTATTCAAAGAGATCGCTCGCGAAATTATGTTACATCGCAACTTAATATAAGTTACGGTCTATTCCAACGGAAATTGATCCAGTCAAAAGTCTAATCGAGATACTAACATGATTCAACTATCAACAACGTAACGTGTTTTAAACATATGAAATCAATACGTCGTGAAGGATCGTTTTAACATGCGTAATATAATCTAGCAACCCCATAAGATATCCAGAAGTATAAGAGCAGATTAATACAAGTATCCCCTTATTTATGATGCGGTTACGTCCCGAAATTTCGATCAGAAATTAATCGCAAATCGAATATAGCTTATATTTTATACAAATAAAATATTTATGCAAGATAATAACTTTATTATTAAGAACGATTGTATAAACCTCTGTTTAAGAAATAACAAAACTTTTTTCAAAGATTATAATTCTTAATATATTTGGTATTAAAAAATTAATATTTAACTTAAACATAGATTAACTTCAACAAGTGATTGAAAAACAATATTGAAAATCAACATTTTTAAGATAACTCTTAATATTATAAAATTAATATTAATATTTTAGATTAATGATTAATGAATGCTTCATTAGCTTCGTTACAATTTACTAATTTTTTTAAATTAATAACATGCCGATCATAAGATCTAAAATTTAGTCGTGTTAGTTGTAAGTTTAGGGATACCTGTACTTCGATTTTATCTTCATGATATGAATCTAATTAGCGTAACGTCCCTGCGAACATACATAATACACGATAGGTACACAATCGGATATTCACCTTACAATGTCGTACATTACATTATATATATGTAGTTGGGACTATATATAATTTATAATACAAATACGTAGACACGCGTGTCCAAAGTGCCATCATGAATCGGTCTCTACGTGCGTAAGACAGTTTATTATTTCAGTCTTTGTATAATCTGGTTATCCACAAAACATCGATGTGTGTGTTTGTGACCGATACAAGAAATGTCACTTATGGCATTATACATTTCTACGGTATTTCATAAATCATACTTTATCCGTCAAAAAGGAGACAAATCATCCCTCAATAGAATGGCAAGGTTCAAAGATCAGAAATGATCGTTGTAAAATTGTCAATGACTTTTTGTTAATTGGAACCTTATCATCGGTTAACGTACGGTTTATGAAATACTGCGTACACAATATACGTATATAATTCTTTCGCAAAGTTATTCTCACAATATTTAAATTAAAGGAGTAGAGATACATTGCATATTTCTATTTGTCTTGTGTCTCGAGTGGGAGCGAATTTTCTGGTAGAAGCGCGCGTGAGAAAAAAGGCGATTCTCGTTTGGAATATTTCCGATAAAATCGTGCTGCTACAATCTTTTTATATGTATATATATATATATATATTTTTTTTTTTACTACTAATTTTTTCGTTTCCCTTCTTCAACAGTATTATACAATTGTCACAACATATACATACAATAAAAGTATTTAATAGAGTTCATTTAATAGATCCTAAGAAGTTAATGTGGATAGTCATAACGTGAATAATAAATAACGATCAACAATCTGTTTGAAAACGGAAAACAAGTGTGAACAGTAGAGTCTATATCTAGGAACGTGTAGAGTATTTACAAGTGACACAGACTGTTTCTTTAATTTAATTCGTACACATTCTTTTTTAAATTACCGATGAGATCGATGGATTCTATTACAATACTTATATCAAACCTTACAGGCCTCCCAGGTTTTTATATATTAATTTTCTATTTGGTTTTTCTTTCTATCTCTTTCTCTCTCTTGTCTGCCGATTTAGATGCGATTCGTCTAGATGAAATCTTACGATTCGTTAAATCGTGTGTTACATTTTCTTAACGACTATCACCGTTTTAGGTGCACTTGAATGACTTTTTCAAAAGTGAGTGCGATATAGCTATCTTGTGGTGCATACACCAATTGCTACTTGAATGTTTTTTTATGAAACATAATTTATAAATCTATAACTGGTATTTATAAATCTATTTCATGATAAAACAATTATGGTAAACAATTACAACGTAATATAAATGTATATAATTATTTTGTAAAGATACTTTGACTCGCTTCTGTTTTTCGTACAAACGTCATTAAAAAATGCAGCCTAAACAAGAATCAATTATCCAGTTCTAAGAAAAAGCAAGCTTTTTTAATTCATCAATTGATCCCATCAAGCGTAAATGCAATTTGGCTCTATTGCATTTGCGTATAATGCGACTAAACAATTGATGAATTAAAAAAAAATCGCTAATTTCAAGGACTCAAACGTAATAGAGATCTAACAAAATTAACAACGCACTAAAACGTCTATTTATAACATTTCTCATATAGAGCATTTTTAGAATTATTATTATATATGGAACGATATTCTGGGAGGGGTTATTTAAGAAATAAATATTCGCGCGAATAATAGAAAGTCGCTTAGCGACTCTCAGCGTGATCTTACATCCAAAACGTCTAATAAATTCGACTCGATTTGTTCGAGACTCTGGATTACTTTTCCTTCTTAATTATACGTACGGGAAGGTAAAAGAATAAAAACATCAGAGGCAAAAACAGAAGTAATGCACAGGGCATCAGGAAACTTTCGATAGGCACTTTCGATTAATTGAATTAGTCTTACCACTAATTCCCTGATACCCTAGACTCGTGAACATCCGTTTACAGAGAGTCAGTAGGAAGCAGCAAACAATATACTGAGAAAAAACAGGATTGTAGGATAAACAAGTTAAAAGGGCAGGAGGGAGAGACGGCGATAAGGCTGTCATAAAATTTGCAGACTGGAAATGGGAGGGGAGAGGGGAAGGGCATTAGAAGAGCGTTTTGGTTCACTTTTTCTCTTCCACTCGTTTGGAGATAATTTATCACATCGTACATTTCGATATATACCGTACGACGTCGGCGTAAAGGCGATCACCACATATCCACATGCGCGCACACACGCATGCACGTATGCGTATTGCGTCTCCACATGCAACACCTGCACATACATATTCAGGAAAGCGCATCAATTCTGAACGATAATATCCTTTGGTCAAATTCGAAGACAATTTTTTTGCAGCCCGCAACGTTAACGATTAAAAAGATCGCCATTAATATTCGATCGTTAAAATATTGAAATTCTTATAACGAACAACCTACGTACTGGAGGAAAATTGACTCCAAGTTAATGAGTTCTCAAGTTTAAATACAATTATTTGTGGAGAGTGTTGTAAAGTTCATTAATCTTACGAACGTATTGTATGTGCTTTGCACGTGGGGACTCCTATATACGCACATATCTATCTGTATTTATATTTACATTACTATTTGTTCAGTAATGTCTTCTCAAGCGTTCACATTTCAGTACGTCGTAGTCGTGGGGGGAAATCGGCGGACGATCGCGCGACAGATCGAGAGTCGTTACCAGTCGTAGTCGTGTTGATGAAAGGGATTGGTGCATGGTTGTTGGGCGTGTAGTTGGATAGTCGGTTTTACGACATCGAATTCCCTACCCACCACTTCACTGTAGATCTATCAAACAGGAAAGTTACATGTCATAAATTTTTCTCTATATAATACGTATACCATCATTTGGAGTATAATTAATTTTGTTCTCGTGGCAAAGTACAGATAGGATTTCTTTGTTCAGCGAGTGTGTGAGCCTTTCGTAGAAGATGCGAGGCAATAAAGCCGACAGCGTCTTCCTCCGTTACATTTTGTTTGTTTTGTTTGTTTGTCTTTCTTTTTTTTTTCTTATTCGTAGAAATATTACGTCCTCTCTTTGCCGGACGTTTTTTTTTAATGAGAATGGTTTTACTGAACCTGGAAGCTCCTACGAATATACTCGTCCTCTCCTTTGCCAGTCATACCGTAATTATATCCACCTTCGCCGCCACCTCCGCCATTCAAAAATGGATTCGTTGGATTGCCTGGGCCTGCAAATCGGTGAAAAAATTAGATAAATTAGACGCTGAGGTGATAGAAAGTCAGATTCAAAGTAATTACTTTGGTAGAAGAAAAAAGAAGAAAGAAAAGAAATTTCACCAAATTTAATGAAACGTCAAAAATTTTTCTACCAGAGTAGTAATATAAGAATTCCACCTCGTTTTGCTCTCTGGGAAAATATCTTTCTAATGGAATCGCTCCTCACCTCCGTTAGCACCGGGTACCGCGAGATTTCCACCAGCAGTCTGATAAGTCGCCCCGTAGCCTGCATCCTGATTAGCCAGTTCATGCAAGCGAGTGGAGCTAAGAGCTCGCGGTATAGCGTTGCTTGGTACACCGTGTGGTGCCAAATGGGTAGCCTCGGCTACTTGATGCGGATCTTCCGTCTGCGGTAATTCGGATACAAAGCCGGTATCTTTTCTGTAGAAATTGATGAACACGAAGACCGCCAGGACGATAATGCAGATAAGACCGTACGTTCGGAAAACATTGGTCGTACCTGCGATTGTCAAATTAATACATTATTATGTAATCAGGATGTTTACTATCGAGAAAAATTTTAATTTATATTCTATCTTTCTGACAAAATTGTTTTTTTCATAATTTTTTTTTTATAAATGCAAAATGTCGGTAATCGTAAAATAACAGTAAAATTTATTTGAAAAAGCTACAGAAGCTATATATTATTGAATATTAAAAATTTACCATAAGCTGCAACGAACATGCCACCGATTACTGCACCGCAACCTCTTCCAAGTCCATGATGAAGTCCTTGAAGAACACCTTGCGCACTCGAACGCAATTGCGGCGGTGTATTGTGAGCGATATAACTGCAGCATGCCGCCCATACTGCCGCATGCGTAATACCCTGAATGAATTCGAAGGGCAACACCCACCATGGATTTTTTAGCCAAGATATGTAGAGGAATCGGAGAACATTTCCGCCTAGACCCAGACACAGCACCTGAAATACGCGGTTTTATAAGCATCAATGGAGCATGGCAAATCAATATATATTTTTTAAGTTTTTGTTTACTTGAAAATGATATTACCTTAAGCTATAAATGCAAAATTGATAGCTAAATTAAAACTGTCAAGTATTAACATAGTTTCGTAATTAAATTCTTTGTTCTGACAAGATTTTTCTAACTTTGAAAAATAAAAATTTATTTGAAAAAAAACAGAAAAATTACGCTTTTAATATGTAACTTTATAATTAAACAAATTGTAATATTGCTCGTTATTTTGGCCTACATCAATTTATCGTTGACATAAACGAGCTTGTCTGTTTGTTATTTTCTAATTAAAATTTACACAATTATAACACAATTGCAATAATCTATTATTATATTAAAGTGATTAATTTCACAAGATTCGTTTACCTTAACATGCCCCATTTGTCGGATAAGTTTGAAGCTGAAGAAATACGCGAAGATCTCAGAAATATGATTGATTACGGATGCAACGCCGAAGAGAGTCGGCGAGCCGCCATAATCCTGAAGGTGCCAAAATAGAAAGGTGAAAATCAATCCAATGCCAAATCCCATAAACCATGCGACGAAGAGAAACGACGCGCATTTTACATTCTTGAATTGCTTCAGCACCGTCACCCATTCCGGTATTTCTTTCATCGTTTGAGCGAACATTTTGGTCTAAAATCAGGAAGTCGTTAGAATACCGCAAGGATACTTGTAATGCTGATAATTTAAATTATAGATTATTTTAGATAATAAGATTTCTTCACTTAATAGCATACACACGATTTGTTTTTATCACTCTTCCGTTTCACTTCGCTAATTAATGTTATGTAAACATAATAAGAACTTTCTATTTATAAATGTGTTTCGATAAAAAATAGATACAAACCTTCCCCTCGGGAGGTGGAGGAGGCTTAGGATCGGGAGCGGAAGAATCCTGAAGCCCAGGCAGATTAAGCTGCTGGGATAACTGACTTTGAAGTTGCTCTTCCCGCGTTGGCTCAGTCGGAGGTTTCACCACCTCCTACGTATAAAATATAATTAATAAATTTCATATATAGAAGATGGAATTAAACTTTATTTCTCTCTGTAGCAATTAATCGTTCGAAATTTCTGCATTAAAAGAGGAGAGAAAGAAAAAGATAGAAAGTTTATGAAGTCTATAAGTGAGAAATATATTTCCGAAGAAAAATGTTTCTTATTGATCTTTTTATACAATTTTTAAGCAACAGTATTTAAAATATAATGTAGATGTTGAAGAGAACTTACCGGCTCAGCGGGAGCAACATCATATTTGAAATTAATTTGCGTCGCTGTTATCAACGCGGCGCCCATCAAAACGCTGAATATTGCGAAACAAATTGTGTAATTTTTCTCTCTCTCGTCAGGTTTACAAGGATGATCCGGAAACGCGGTACTGTGATCGAGAGCGATTCCAACGAAGAACATAGCCAAGCCCCATCCGAGACTTCCAAACATGCGTTGATGACCATATCTGATGATTAAGATGCATTTTACGTAAGTTTATGATTATTAAATGCTTAAGTCTTAAAGTTGAAAGATCGTGTCGAAGCAATTTATTATTTTTCTCGAAAGTGTTTTAATGAAAACAAGAACAAAATAAAATTGCCACATATTCTTCAACGAATATTCTTCAACGAATACCTATACTGGTTACGTTACCTATCGGCGTCTTCACCGAGTAAAGTAATAACGGCTGAATCGGCTAATGTTATGGCAGGCGCCGAAAAAAATTCACCGACTACTACCAATAATAGCAAGAGGAAGAATGTTTTTTGAATATCCTAAAATCACATTTAGTCAACATATTAAATTATTTTTTTTGTCTGCAGATCTCTTAATGCACTGATTAATATTATTAATATTATATTAATGTATATTCTGCAGACACAAATTATTGCGCATAATAAGAGTCAGACTTACCCCTAATCTGTAGACTATAGAACTGAAAAGTGGCTTCACCCAATCCGAGTGCTCTTTCTCGTTATAATTCATGGCGGTTTTAACTGGCATAGGTGATAACCGATCTGAGTCGAAAGGACTCTGAAACAGTCTTGTGCTCCTGCGACTCCTCACCAATGGCATATCCATATTTCTTTCGTTTTCCTCCTCACTGTCATTAATTTTGATCATATCATCCTCGTACGAGAACGTTTGCTTCTTCTCCGTGTCTCGTTTTACCATTATCTTTTCCGGTGGTGGCTTCACGCGCGTTTTGGGACGAACGTAAGCCTTCTTCGGGACTGTTTGATCGGTTACCGGTTCATTCTGCAAAACAAACACATTTTATTAATGTATTCATAATTGTGTAATTTTATTGTGCAATATTGACGAAGACCGCACACTAAAAATTATTTGAAACTATATAATTAAATCAATCGTAACTTTTTTCAAGCGAAACACGCATGTTTTCATGACAGAATTTGATATATTAGCGAATTAAGATATTTATAATTTTATTGTATGTATAGGTAAAAAAATACAAGCGTTTGTACCTTCATGAAGCGTTTATACTCCAACACGTCGGCTGGACGATTTTTCTCCTGCAACGCTTCCAGGTCGATCCCTCTCGCATCCGCATCGTCGCTTTCGGATAACAACTTGTATTTAAGTTCTCCGACATCGCCCTTATCCGTGACGGATGTTTGTCTCCTGACTCTGTTGTTTCTCAAGTCGTATGCGATGTTATCGAAATCTGTAACATCATTCCTCTCAATGTCGTAAGATCCGAATGTACTAAATTCTTTTGGTTTTGGTTTCTTCATATAATCAAATATCTCGTTATCGTCCGTACTTCGTCGTAATCTTTCGAAGACAACATTGGACGCGACCTCCAGATATTCTTCTTTATTCTCGGGGTAATATAGCTCCTCCAGTTTGGTCGATCTTTTTACAATTCTCAGCTCCCTGTTAGATGCCACCAGATACGTCGATATTCTGTCGTTCGATTCATTTTTGCCCATGCAAGAGGTGGGCGGAGGCTGAATGAAACCCAATGGCAGAGTGAAGATGATCCAGCAAGAAAGGGAAGCCAATAGAATAAGTTTACCCTTTTGCCATCTACGAACAAATGAAAACAAAATGTAAAAGTTCACTTATTGTTTCTGTCTTTTTTTCATTTTCGAGTATGCATATTCTCAAAAAGGCGGAAATGCTTGCCGCTTACAGTTTCAATTTTTTTTGCGTGTCCCTGGCCTCATTATGTTCTGGACTGGATAGTTGATAATGAGTGATAAGAGCACTTGTTTGGCGAGCAAAAATTCACGGATTTGATAAATTTTTGTTTACATTTACGAGGAAAGACCTATATCTACAATTTCTAGGCCACCCTTCCCTATACTTTGAAATCGGAGTCTAGCTGTATTTTTTAATTATTTTTATTTGTTGAACAATTATGAAAATTTGTTTTATTTTTTAACAAGAGCTGTTATCTTCATTAAATATTATAATAACATTAAAAATACATTTATATTTTATATCGCCGGTAAAGTAACATGTTCAATTATTGCTTAAAGGAAATTTCTTTATCTCGAATCAAGTGAGATATCGAGTGAGAAAAAATAAAATAATTTTTAAAAGCGATTTAAACCATTCGTTTTAGAACTTGTTCTTTTTGTCTCGATAAACAGATTATATTTCTCTTTCGTCGATCTTTCGTTGTTTTTTAATTATCTTATTAGACTTCTCTCTTCATTGCATAATAAAAAAAATATAAGATTAGTAGGTATATATACGCGTCATTTGCGTATCGAGCGAATCACTCCCGAGCAAAGATCACGCATGACAAACATCATTTACTGATTTCAAATTGTTAAAAAATCAATAACCTCAAATTGATAAGGCTTCCTTAGCTAGCATTTATCTTTAATCTAAATAGTGTTATCACAAAATGATCTCTTCTATATTATCTTTTCCAAAGTATAGTGCCACAGTCCAGCGACTATCTTTTGACGCGTTAGGATACTTTAATGCAGGACTTTGAAAAGAGGAATATCGGCCTCACCTGTCGGCCAAAGAGCCCCAGAAGGGAGCGCTCAGGAACTCGATGAACGGCCTCAGACCGATGAGAAGGCCGCACTGAGCCGCGTTCATGCCCATCTGCTTGAAGTATACCCCCATAAGCGGGAAGAGGGAACCGAAGGCCGAGTAGAAGAAAAAGTAGAAGGTCTTCACGGTGAGGAGCTCTTGGTCAACGGTGCCGAAGAGGTACTCCAGGATGTCGCTCTTACCGCGAATCTTGTGCGTGGCCTCCTTCGGCTGGGGGTACATGGTGGGATCGACCTCACCCTCGGCCTGCGGGTCCACCAGCGGCCTGGCGGATGGCATCTGGGGGAGGGTTCTGCCCGACGGTGGTTGGCCGTCGTTCGACATACCGTAGTCGTAATCCTCGTGTCCATAGTTCTGCATGATTGTTACGAGCTACGAGCTCGCCTTCGTCCGACGGTTCGTATTTTCCCAGCCACCGGATGGATGGAACGCGCACCCCCCGTTACATTCGCGCACCGCGACAGACCACCCGTTCACCCGTTCCACTCCTTTGGGTTCACCGTCGAGCCTCCGCGGACTGGACTCTCCGATTATATCGAACCTGTCAAACCGGTGCTCGGTTCTCGGTTCTCGGTTCTCGGTTCTCCTTCGCGGTCGAATCGATGTCGGGGCTGTATGGGGCAGCTTTACTTCCAAAATCAATAAACATGCTACTGCGCCGGCGCCGCCTAACTTTTATCCTCTTGCTACCCCTGCCCAACGCGATATTGTCTCAATGCCATATCGACGTAGTCAGTCTTTCGGCGGATACTATTTTTGCTCTTCCTCCAGTTTCGTTGTTCTACAATCTGTCATCCTTTTCTCTCCTCTCTTCGAAGAATAGAGCGACGGAACGGCTATCAGAGTTTATCCGATTGGATTTATCATAGATCAAACTTTCACACGAATTAGACGAAACTCACTTAACTTTTAAAGATCAACTCTAACTAATCTTTACTTGGCGAAAATGTTAAGAAAAATCATCGTCGTCGTTGCAACTCTCTGATACACAACCGTCATAGCTAAGTAAAAATTAAAATTCTATCGAGACTATGTGAAATTCAAGAATAATGTTTGAAAAACATAATTTTTCTAAAATAAAGTCCTGCAAAAGCCTTTCTTTATCAATTGCTAATAACTCGGAAGACATTATTAATACATTATTAATTACAGTTCAATTTGTCAAGGGATTTGTCATTAAAATTAGCGCGATTCGTATACCACCTTACAATTTTCTCAAACTATAAAGATATGCTGTCCAGAAGTAGATGCGTGTATGTATTTGTATCTGTGTGCATAAGACAAAAAACAACGATTTATAGGAAGAAATAAATAATAGTTGCTTTATTGCGTCGTCATAGTACTTTATAAATATGCATTATATGAGATTAAATAATTAACAGTTTCTTATGTACAGTTTGCTGTATATAACGAATAACTTTCATGCTGGTACATGGTTTTCTCTGGCAGTTTTTAAATGGCTTTGGGTATTAGGTCCATATGCGACTGTGCGGGACATGCCGAAGAAGCTGCGGTAGACGATGGTGCGGGTTTGGGTGGTCCTTGGAACATGCAAGTTTTCGCTGTCTTCAGAAGACGGCCGTTGTTCGCAGTTCGCCAATAGACCGTGCGGACCGCCTGCTTTCCAGCGACGTAGCTAACAGCACCACCAACCAGCATCTGCGAATAAAATTAGATGGATTTGATATAAAGAATAACGTGTGTATATGTATGTGTGTGCGTAGTAAGAATTATATCAAAGAAAGAACAAATATTTGCAGAAAAGAATAAGTAACAATCGCTGATATCTGTACAAATGTTTCTTTGTTGTGGAAAACTTTCTGTAGTGCATGTTAAATGACCAATGAGAGTAGTGATGAGTTCAGAATAAAAAATATATTAAATCTCATTGCAATTATTTAATAAAAATGTTGAATTGTTTAGAATAGTTTTCGAGATTAAAAAGATTTAGAAAATCTTGGTCGTATTAACAATTTTAAAAGTTTTTGAAATTTTTTCTTTTGTAACATTTTACAATGTTATTTTAATTCACTCTCAATTTTATCCACAGATAATATTTTTATTTTTCTAAATTTAGTAAAAAAACTTTGAAAAGCATTGAATATTTCGAAAGTTTGGAACGTTTGAAAAATACTTGAATATTTTTTTTTTTTTTTTTTAAATTAAAAATAATTCCATTTTCAAGAATGTTAAATGTTTCAGATATTTATAAAATTGTACTTTCAAAGAAGAATGGATCTATGGATTCAAGAGTTTCAAGGCATTCAAAGATTTTCAAAAGTTTTCGGGATTCTCAAAAATGATTGATTTCCAGCACAATTAATACTCGAAGCAATTCGAATCTTGGACAATCGAATTATTCAAAAACTTACTAAAAGAAGATTCGAATAAGGAAAAAACAAAGGGACAAAGAGATCCTTTTCCTTTTGTTACTTGTTGAACGAATGTGAGAGAAGAAAGGTTTGACGTTTCCTTTGTCTTACAGGATATTAGAAACAAGGAGATAGAATCAATGAGAATCTAGCTAGTCTAGCTCTACGTGATGCCTTCATCAAAAGAATTGCTCCTTGTACATACTCGTGTTAGTAAACGTTAAGGCAATTGTGTCTTTCTTAAGACTCAAAGTTCCAAAGTGAAATTTAAGATAAAATATAAGGACTTACCTTGCGTATGTGCGGTTTGATATATACTGCAAGTATTGACTAGATCGTTTAAATGCAACTTGATAGCTTTCGTGTGATATCAAGAGCTGTTATGCGTACGCGCTGTGCCCCTTATTTGTGCTTCATTTGGTCGTTCAGAGGTAAGAACCAGTACTGATGCCCGGAGTCGCGCATGCCGGTATTTTATACGATAAATACAACGTCACGCGTCGCCGAGATAAGGAGTCTCACGCGTCATTCACGACAATTGCTGTCTCCGCCGGGGAGAGGATTTTTGTCCTCCTCGAGCGGACAAGGGGAGGGCTGTGCACGATAATTGCGACGCACGAGCGCGCGTGTCTCGAGGGTCTTATTTGGCCTTTATCAACATTTAAGCGGAATTGATAAACTTTGAGCGCGGCACTGACGCATCTTCGCGGGCAAAGAGCCGGAATGGCACGGAATATGGACTATGTACGGTGTACCCTGTATATACTTGCAGGATCGGCAAAATTGACGTTTAGCTGTCTATGTTACGGCTTGACGTAAAATTACGGGAGATAATGCGGGAAACAAAATGCAGCACAGACGAGTGTTGTAATAATAAACAAAACATGTTGTGTCGCCTTGTGTCGTACGTATCTCATCCGCATCGGTCGTCGACTTATCACTATTTAAGTAACATAAGCGGAACAACGTAAAGAATAATTACTTAAAAAATTGAGACTAAAGTTTTGTTTTTTTTTTTTAATCCGTATACTTTTAAATCATTTTACGTACGCATATTGAAAATATAGAAACAAGCAAAGATCAAAACATATAAAACAGAAACAAGTATCATTCAAACGAATCATTGTCAAAATTAATCGTGATTGATCGAAAAGTGACTTAATAATTATTTTGGAATCATTTTGATGTCATTTGACTTTGACGCCATTTTGTGATGTCATAATGACTTTTTGTTTTGCTTGGAAGATTCAAAGATACGTTTAAAAATAAGAACATCCAGACAAATCGCACGTGTGGTACTTAAAAAGATACTTCAAACTTAATTTATCAGTAAAACAATTAATAAGGCGATTAATAATCGAATTGCTTAAATATCGATATATCACGATAATACAAGATACATTCTTTCTGCGTAATATAAATTTTATTTTTTTCAAATGTCATTTAGATAATCAGACGACGTACTGTAACCTGATTAAAAAATAACATGCAATAGTACAGAAAATTTTCCACCAGTATTCATTAAGAATACGAGTTGAGAGGAATACGAATATATCAGCGTCTAAAAATATCTAAACGGAACCCGATAACGAACCGTATCTTTTTGCAACCGCGTTTAATCCGCGCGTGTCTGTAGATATTGCATCTCTGCAATCGCGATATCTGATCATAGATCTAACATGAATGCAATACGTGAGTCTTTGAAACTCTGATTGTTTTCAGCTTTGTTTCAATAGCTCGGTTTCTGGTCTTACGCTTTTACGATATGTATGCGACAACTTGTTTTTCAAACCTTTTTATTATTTAATTATTCTGTTGTAATTACCGTTCACTCAATATCTCTTTTTCAGTCTGTCTAGCATATTATTATAAAATTATCGTAGAGAGACAGATGTGTCGAAATAGATACAACCAGGGGGAGAAAATAGATGACATAATCGTACGTTTTCGATGTCTGACTATTTCTGAGTGAATTTTAATTCTAAAGTTTCACTCAAATTTTTCTTACATTAGCACTTCTTTGAGTGAAAATTCATACACAAAAAATCAAGATTTTTTCAACATTTAAGAATTTTTTATATTTTACTTGAAAATTGATGTTAGAACAATTAAATTATTTTAATGTAAACAAAATCTTATTAATGCTATTTTAAGTTATCAAAATTTTAATAATAAAAATTTCAACCAACACAGTTAAATTCAGAATACGTTTAATAAATGTTAAAGATTAATTTTGAACATTTAATTTGAAAAAAATAAATGTTAAAAATTTGATACTTTTTTAAACTATTAATTATTTATATACTGTTTTAAACTAGGATAAACATTATAAAAACTTTTTTTTCTAAAATTTTATAAAGTTTGTTTTTTAGTTTAAAATACTGTTTTTATACGGAAGAGTTTGACGAATTAATAAATATTAAAAAGCTGTTAAAAAGGTTTAATAAATGTTTTTATACATATATTATAAAAACGTATCGGCTAAATGTTTTTTAAATGTTCATTCAATGTAAATAATCTGTTTGAAAAACTTGAGTGAAGATCACTCACTGTAGCACTTCAAAATTAATTTCAAACTTTACTACAGTGATACTCAGAAATTGATATCGTACGCCACCACTCAAGTATCAGACATCTCTTTAATCGCATATCTTTGTTTTATCATTGCGAAATTATTTTTACTCGAAAATGTCTGTAAAAGTATGTTTTTTTTTTTAATTTGGAAGCTTGAGTGCAAAGTCACGATAACATGTAGGTTCCCGGACATTTTTAATTGAGAACGAATAATTCCACATTGATAAAATAAAGATCTGTGATCAAAGAGAGGTTCGATTTTTCGAAGGGGTATCACAAAAATAGCCTGGAAATATTCAGGGAAGGTAATATCTTATCGATATTTTATGGATATGTTTTCTTCGTTAGGCGTCATAGAGACTCGTGCGTTTCAAGCGGCAATTTACGCATGAAGATGACATTTAGATATGCATTTAAGATTACGTCGACGGAAATTTTGTATAATAAATGTCGCATCGACTATGCGATTGGTTCACGAAACTCCGTTGCAAGATATTGAAAAAAAAAATCCGCATGACGTGCGGATAAGCGGGGCTGCACAGCTGAGACTCACGTGACGCTCTCATGCTGTGTTGTAAATAAGTATAGTAGTACGACGTATGATCATGATTATATGACGCGATTAATTTCGATAAGAAATCCCCTGCGTACATTGTGCTATCCAATATCGATTAAAAAGATATAATTTGATAAAAAGAAGACTTGCGAGCCTAATTCCAATATATAAGACTGAGATTAGTGCAAATAAAATTAAATCGATCCTGAATAAAAAGTTTGATAAAACCACTAATAAATAGTAAACCGAATACCTATAATATCTATAATTTATTATAGATATTATAGGCTTTATAAGATATTTTCAGATATTTTCTCGTTTACATTTGTTTCGTATTTAAGAAATATAATTAAAAAACAAAATGGTGTGTCATTGACAATCTTCCTCTACTAATAAACTAATACGCGTAATTACATGGAAAAATACTTCAAATGCCATTTAAAATACTTTTATTAAGTAAATAATAATTATCGGATATTCAACTTAACGATGCTACTATGTTACAACGCGGATTAATATGACTCAATAATCTTGAATAAACACGTTAAACATTCAATGCGTTCATGATGTGTCTTGCGTGTATTTCGAGATATTCAGAAAATACGACGATATACAATATATAAGAGACTGCTTTTAATGATTTAATTTATCTTATGACGAAGCCAAGAGGCCGAGATCTGTTTACAAAAGTTCACGATGCTTCCTAGACGCGAAGTCTGCTCTTTACACCCTCGGTCAAGAAGTGACCTCATTTAATTTCACGAGGGATAGGAAATACATTATAAAAAAGAAAAAAAAAGGAAAAGAAAATCATTAAAGTACTTAATTCGAGAGCGCTTCAAATAGAAGGTTCTTAATAAAAAAGTATTAATAAAGATATACATCTTGTGTCGACAGGTCATAATACAATCTTGAAGATAGCGTGTGTCTATGTGACTACTGTCTACTATCTTTCAGCTTATTGATATATATCTTTGCTGGGGGTAAGACCAAGACCCCGGCTTATCAATCGATACTATCAGTTTCAATTGTGGAAAGGCCCGGCCACTTCAAATTAAGAATTTCAAGAAGCTGATACGTAACTTTGTATAACAATTGTGATATTTTTATTCAAGAACATTGGTCGGAGATATCAATATCGTATGTATTTTCGTTATTTAAACAAAGTTGAATATAATAACTAAACAGTTAAAAGTTGAATAATAAAGTTAAAAAAAAGAGTTAATAACATTTAATTTAGTTAATTTTAAATGAGTTATTTCTTGACTTCCACTATTTGTTTTTAACACTTAAGTTATTAACTTTTTTTCTCAAGTTAAAAATTTATGTAAAAAAAATTTGTAAAAAAAATTATTCTATACTTATACAGAAACAAAAATTTTTATGAAAAGAAACAATATTTCTGTGTTATGTCATACAAACTTAATCTTAATGTAACTCTTAACCGAGTTAGTTTTTCGTTCATAAAATTTTTAACGTAACTAAATTAATTTTATAAACTATTAATTCCGTTTAAAAAAAATTAATTTACTTCAAAAATTTGAATTTGTGTTAAAATTAAGAAAATTCCAATTAGTATATGAATTAAAAAACGTAAAATTAATCTTACGATCGCGTTTACGCGGAATAATCGCAACACTTAAAACTGAACTCGAGCTTTATTTATGCACAATAATGGATCACAGAGAATTAAGTACAATCCCAAAACAAGTGACCAAACAGTCATCTAAAATACTTTGCTTGGAACTCTCCTGTAGTAGACAAATTGCCCATTACTTAAATTCACTTTCACTTATTACTAATTATTTTTTAAAAACATTAATTTTCCGTATAACTGATTCGATACACAAATTTTTAAACAGATTCAGCACAAATTGAAAGGACACGCAACAAAATATGCGCTATATATAATTTCATTATATACACCCTTTGTAACTCGCTTTTCCAAATTTACAAAAAAAATACATGTCACATTTTCTATATATCATTTATATAAAATTTACAATTATATACACTCCAATATATATTTGAAAATATGATATTTTTAGTGCTGATGATAATTAACATTAATTTTACTTCAAAGTTCTTTCATGAATATTTCTGAAGCATATTATAGGTGTGGGAAACTTTGTATTTTATGAAGATGTAAAATCGAAAAGAGGCATTTCAAGAGGTGTCAAGGGAGGTAGAGGATCAAGACTAAGACGATGTTCTTCGGATCTGATGTCGTTAGAATTGACAGAAACTGCATAGAGACGCTCTGTTAATTGGCGTACCTCTTCTTCCTTTGCTTCTAGTTGGCTGAGTAAGCTCCCTACAAGAGATCGCAATTGGCTATTAACGGTTCTGAGCTCTTCTATAACGGTGCCCGTGTCTTTGGGATGTTTAAAACTCTTTTCTTCTGTATTAGGTAGCTTGATGTCTATTAAACTCAGAAGACTATCTTGTTCGTCAATAGTTTTATATATAGCTTGACGTAGAGAACCATCAAACTTATCAATTTTTATATCCGTACAATTATCTCTTTCGCTATATCTGGCTGCATGCTTATTAAGAAGATCTTTCTGACGATTTTCTAACGTTGTTTTGTACTCCTCATATTGTGCCTGCTTCATTCTAATAAATAAAATTTTTTACAATAATGAGATATATATGTAAATTATTATATAATGTTTCAAAAATAAGTGATTAAGCTAAAACAGCATATGTTACTCATTTTTATAACTCGAAAAGAAAGTATTTCTAGTTGTATATTTATAAAACTTTTTATCTGTATAAAATAGAGTATGTTCTTAAAGTTTGATAAGGTAACTCACAACTCAGAAATGTTACGTACCTGACAACAGCTGCCTGTCTCTTATGGTAATCCCGTTGTAGGCTAAGGGATTCCAATGTAACAAGCGAGTGAATTGGTGTCAGAAATTTTGATGAGTCTTGGGAAGACAAAGTAGGTGCCTGTACATGGATGAGACTGGACTCGAGTTGCGCATGAGCTTCTGCCAAAAGATCAGCCACAGTTTCGTGACACGAAGCTGCTTCCTCGAACTTTCCTTCTCGTAACAATGCTTCTGCTCGTCTTTGCTTCTCGTGTGCCTTGAATCGAAAGCATTAATTATGAATCAGTCTTACTAATGATACAATTCAAAGTACTTATATAATAAATAAAACATAAAATAATTCCTAATATTTCTTGCTATTCGTTCAATAAAATGATGCATATGGTTTGTTTATTTTTGTTCATTTTATTCTAGCTCACTAAAACACAATGCATCGACGACTGTCCTAAGAAAAATCTTAAACCATCTTTCATTCTTTACACCATTTGTACCATGTTGGCATAAGATATAAAAATATAATATACAAACAATATAAAAATATATTATAGAAAGAAAAAGAGCTTACCAGATTCAAGGCAGACGTCTCCATAACCACAAAGAAGCCAGAGATCCTGATCAACAAGAAGCTATGAAGAAAATGTCCCTAGATCAGCTGTTTTCTCGCGATAGAAACTAGCCCTATCACACGCAAGAGTTTCAAAATTGCAGCCCTTCATTCCCGAAAATTTTCAACTGTAGTTATTGCGTTACTTGCCACTTGTATTTATTTTTATTAATGTAAGTTAATTTTAATCTCGGTTTATTAAACTTACTCTTTATCTTTTCTAATTCTTAGAACTAGAAAAAGATGAAAAGTAAATTATACAAAGTTTAAAGTAAAAAAAACCTATATTGATAGAAATGCACATTTAATTTTCTTTTTTAATTTTTCACTGAACATGGCTTTTGGGTTTTTTAAATTTACGAAACACAATCAACCTATTGTGATGAAAAATTAATATTGTGTCCAATATTTATTGCTCAGCATTTTAATATCCAATAGAAAATGTGTTTCCTAGGAAGTTTAGTAACATCTTTCCCCTAGCAAACAACTTTGCCTGTCTGCTTACGCCATCTTGTTGACAAAATTCTAATCTTTTGAAAGAAATTTTTGTAATTCCTTCCTTATCTTTATTTTATTCAAATTAGACAGATTGTTGTATCTTCAATTATTATACTCATTATTTCTTGATCATGTGTGTTCTACAGTGTTGCACTCATAAAATCCTACGCAGATGTTTTTTCTGATATTCGAGAGACAATGTGTGGTATAAACAAACCGAGCATTTATCTCATAAATTTAATTTAAAACTATATATATATATATATATATATATATATATATATATATATATATATATATATATAATGTACCATACAGAAATAAATAAAAAATAGTTTAAGAATTATTACTGGAAAAATCTTGAAAATTTTCTACAAAATTTTTGCATTACAGTATATTTACAAATTTATTCTACATATGAAAATTATGTAACTCAATATTCTTACAATTCATGACCTTAATTTTAAACTAAATTTTATGATTTAAATTTTATAATCTGAAATCTAAAATCCAAATTTTTTTTCAGTAAAATTATTATGATATTAATCGTTTTCATAAATAATTCTAAATCCTATCACGAAGCATAAATAGTTCAAAATAATGAAGTTTAATTACAGTAATTATAACATTAAAAATTAAGAGTTAAAATTTAAGTCAAGGGAGAATTAATGTATAAAAAATTGTCTAAAGATGAAATATAAATCGATTAAAAATATATACGTTGCCTCGAAATGAAAGGAAAATCGTTAATAACAAAACTACGGGATTACTTCCAAAGGGAAACGAAAGGAGGAAAATTTTTACGTGGAGGAAGATTATCAGATAATCGCGCCCCGTCCCTAGAGCAAGTTGCGGCGCGTGCGCGCGCGAGCGGTTGTTCTAGTGAATGGGCACGGCCCGTGAACCAAGAGTCGGCGGTATGAATGAAATAGTAAATATAATTGACAGAAGGGCAGGCGCGCGCGGCGGGCGCGTGTGTTGTGTGGGCAGGCCGGTCGAGAGCGTTCAGTCAGATCGGGCCGGGGCAGAAAACGGGCGGAACGAGGTGTGCAGGCTGGGTACGGGGAGCGCGAATAAATGCATGCGGCGCGACGACGCCGCGCCGCGCGCGAACACGTAGGATCGAGGTCATCACCTCTCTACCATTTGAGGATAAGCGCGATATCCTTTGCTTCTTTCGTCATATTATTGGTTCCGCCGATCCGGACGGCCGGCCCATTAATCCTTGGCTCGTTTCTCAATCCGCGCGCTGCCCGCCTCTCTTAATAGGTCGTCCCGCTCGCCGATGGCAGCGGATCGAGCTGAGCAGGGTGCAACGGAGGGAATTCGAAATTTGAAAGAAATTGCCGAAAAATCAGGAACGCACGCGTATCGTATGGATCCGAAGATACTCCAAGATCGCGTTTTGAAATAATCGCGCCACGATCTTTGTCAAAATCGTTGTTTATTTAAAAAAAAAAAAAGAAGAAGAAGAAGAAAAAGATCTCGCCCCTAAGAATTTCATACATTATATTCCCGATACGCTAAAGATATCGCGCGTTTGAGATATCCCGCGCGAGATCCGCTTGTGCGTACAGCCGATGTATCGGCAGAAGAACGTCGAAGAATATGGCGAGTTCTTGACCGGTCTACCTTCCCCTTCTCTTCACTTCCCCTCTCTCTCTCTCTCTCGCGCGCGCGGAGTCGTCGAGTGACGACCAAAGACGGTAGGAAGGTACGGTTTCCGGTCGCCCACGCGACAATCTAGCCAGGGCTCTCTCCTTCTCTCTCTCCTTTTCTCTCTCGTTGGCCGGCGTCGTTGTGAAAATCCTCTCGATTCAGGTGTATAGATAGGAGCTTAGGAGCGGTGAGTCTGGCGCAACAGCCCGCTACCGTAGTGGGGCGCGCGATGGGGTCTAATATTTGCGTATCTCCGTACGTGAGACGCACCCGTCCTCGCTGTAGAATTTGTCTAATCTGGCAGAACAAATTTACTCGGTCGCACGCGAATGCAGGTAAAATATTTAAAACCGTACATAACTTTACGATTATGTACTTTTTACACAGCCCGTGTTCTTTGATGGAAGAACCTTCACCGCTTCGTCTCACTTCACATACCTTCGTCTCGGACAATTGAATTAGAAGTGAAAGAAATTTTGTAATCCGAAATAGCGAATCGCAACTTCGAGACCTGTGACAGAAGAAAGAGAATTTTTTTATTTAAAGATTTTAATAAATTATATTATTGGTAAACAAAGCGAGGGACAATCCAATTTCTTTAATCTAACGTTATCAGGATCGAGTGAACTCTGTTCTCTCTGCTGATATTCTAATGGCTCAACTACATCTTGTATATATTAAATCGCTAACTTTTTGTTTCGAGAGATTATTCGCGAGAGTATGTTTTACTCGATTTCCCGATACCTCGACGAAGTGGTCGTCATGTGGGCACGTGGGCGACCGGAAACCATCCCTCCCACATTCGCATGCCCTACCTCCTCAAAGGGAGTGCTAAAGAGAAAGAGATTCATGAAGAGAGCGTGGAAGGATAAGAGAGCGGAGAAAGAATAAATTATGAAGATTCGCGTGCATCTAAAAAAAACGTGTCACGTGGAATCGTAATTTCACGGATGAGAATCACGAGTACGAGTAAGAGTGGTAGGACGGAGGAAGGGAAAAGGAGCAAAAAGCAAGAACTAAAAAGTAGATAGAGAAACGGAGCGCAGGTAAGAGCGAAGAAAAACAAGGGGAAAGGGTAAAGAAGAAGGGAAGACAGTAAGACAAAAAGGACGGGCGATGGGACGTGGAAGAAAACGAAAAACGAACGGGTAAATAAAGATCGACCCGTCTCCCACGCTCGTGACCATTGTTATTATATATCCCGTGGGGTATTGTTCCCATGGGAAAACTGGACAGGCTCGTTCTACCACCTATGGCCGTGGACATGGCGAGGAGAGATAGAGAGAGAGAGAGAGAGAAAGAGAGAGAGAGAAAGAAAGAGAGAGAGAAAAGATGAAGAAAGAAGAAGAGGGAGAGACAAACCGCGCGCTCGCACACCGACACACCTAGTTTATGTGGGTCCACGTACGAGAGTACGTACGACCACGAGTCAACACCATCAAGTTTCACGTGAGATGAACGTAACTGTATGGAGTGTGATGCACGCATGCACGCACGCACGCACGCACGCACGCACGCACGCACGCACGCACGCCGCGCGCGCGCGCGTGCGCGTATGGCACGCACGCGGGCGCACAGATTTTAGATATTGTGGGGGACGTTCACCTCGCATCTCAGACCCTCGTCGAGCTCGTTCGCGGGTCCAGAGTGTATGCATGCACGCTAAAGTACCATTCCCGTACGAGACGTTATAAGGAGTATCCGGAGATACTCGTGCGTATGCGTGCGTGTGTATGCGTGTGTGTGTGTGTATATATATGTGTGTGTGCCGCACACGCACACGCATACATCACCACACCACGAGTGTCCACGACGGAGGTCTTTCGGTAGATGCTTGAGGAACAGGGTGCGGCCCAACCTACCTCGCTTGAATTACCTACCAATATTACTGTCTAGGTAGAGGTATATATCCAAACGCGAGCGAGGCACACAGCGCAGGATGCTATGCCATATTTGCATCCTTAATCCAGGACACGCGCGTATCCGCGAGAGAGCGTATGAGTCCCCTTTTTCTCTCACTCTCCCATGGAGTATCTCTCTTCCGTGTAGTCTCTCATTATCTCGAGGACTTGGTTGAATTCTCAATGAGATTTCTTAAATCATCAACGCGTCCGAAAATGGTATCGATTTTACCAGCAATTAAGAGCTTCTACCTGTAAAAATATATTAACGAATTTAAATTAAAACAGTGAATCTCAATGCTCAATAAGAATTTCCTTTACAATATAAAAATACAATTGTTTCAAAATAATTTTTCAAAATAAATCGCCGAGAGAACTAAGTTTTTGGAGGTAAATGATACGTTCAACGAAATGTTTATCAATTATTCGAAATAGATAATTACGTCATTATAGATTCTTGTATTGCATTATAGAATATTGATTTAACTACTCAATTGTATTATTTTTCCGGCTGAACAAACTCGGTTCCGAAATATGGTTCCTACTAAGTCTGCGCTTTTGCATTTGACGGGCCGGAAGATGCTCGTTGAAGCGAAGAATGCGTGGTAATGAGATCATTGACGAGATTATTATCAAAATTTGGAGAAAATTGCGAGATTCTTTTTAAGAAAGAATCTACTTGCAGTAATATATAATTTTTTTAACAGGATAAAAAATATTCTAAAAATTTATTTTAACAAGATATGTCGTAAAGATTTTAGAAATTTTTTATAAAGATTTTGGAGTAACGTAAAAATGATTACTCTAAAATACATTTTAGAAATTATTGAAAAATACTTTTTATTTATACATACTCGTAAGAAAAAAGTGTTTGTATAAACTGATATAGTAATCACAGTTTATTAAAATATTTTTTCTCAAGGGTGGGACATAGAACATTTATGAATAAAATACTTACATATAATTTTAAATATATCAATCTTTCTTATAATAATTCATATTTTGTGTTCTCTGGGTTGATTATTGAATATAAGTTTATGGCCCATAGAGATAAAAGAATAATCAACCCTTTCGACAAAGGATTCTATTTGTACAAATAATTCATTTGTAGACATTTTATGATTACGTACGTATATGCTTCTCCGCAAGAGATCTTTTAAGTTATTCCAAAGGAGTATGTTGCGCGAGCGCAAATGTCAATCGATTGTCATTGTCGCGCGCGGCTAAAGGGATGAAGATCGATAAGAGCTAAGGAGATCATCGGCCGACGCAACGCGGCGTATCACGGTAACCCGTTACTCGAATTCTTCGCATTCCCGTGTCATTCCGATGGTAGTATAACGCCGTCGGTGCACGGTATTCGCGTTGATACGCAAGACTTACCTTACCAAACCGGATGGTCTCATCACGCAGAAACCGCGTAATTAATTGATATCATAATGGGGGCTGCCTTTACCTCACTTTACTGAGCTAAACGTATACAGAATGACTCACCCAGTAACCTCAGAAAACAGGAATTCCGCGTGTACGTTGTGCGCATCGCGCGTTTTACTCTAAATTATTAAGGTCAAAACATTTTTTTCAATTTTATTTATTTTCTCTGTAAAAATAGTATCATTACTTTATAAAACGTGATATAAAAAAATCAGGCTTGTTTTCTCTTGTGGATTAATATAGGGCGACCAGCGTCTAATCTAGAAATTGCAGCGGAAGAGTCAGGAAGTTTCGAATCCCGTTGGATTTAATAATAAAGAAATACGGTGAAATATGGTCGCGAGAATTCTTTGGTTCTAAATAAACACCCGGCTTGAAACAGAAACTCTACACTATTTATGGGCTGATCGCTATCTTCAATAGTTTTCCTTTTTATAGCGCATTTTTTATTACACCGCTCGCGTTTTTCTCCTTTTACGTTTAATCTCTTATTTACAATATTATTATAAATAGAGTTTATTTTCATTAATTATAGAAGTGTCAGGTTTTAAAATAAAAATTGGCTCGTTTTTTTCGAAAGATCTAAATAAAGAGGGATGGAAAATTGCCTATATTAATATTTGAAATTTACGTTTCTTTATTTAAAAAAAAGTCGAATAAAGATTGTAATGAAAGTTAATTTATAATATAATTGTAATTTCATGCATAAAAAAATTATAATTTATGTTTAATTAATGTCTAATTAATTATTCACGTGGACGATAGCAGTTTATTTTTTCAATTTTCTAATTTATAATTCAAATTTCATGATAAGTACAATTATATTTATTTGTGCAAGTCAGTTTTAACAGTGTGATAACTTTTGTAAAGTATACGTGACACATCCAATGCAAGATTATCGATAGAGTAACTATATAATAGAAAGAATTCTAGAATAGGTATGCAATAAGATGGTAAATTTTGATCGCTTGCTCCATTTCATTAAGTAACTCCTGCCATCTCTTAGTCTGAGTCATAACTGTATCACAAGCCAAGTAGCTAGATATCAGTGACTGTTTTGCAAGCTATTAATAGTATAATAAATAGTTAAATTAATTATTTAGAAAAAACCTGAACTTCATAAATCATATTTAATTAAAAATTGAAATTAAATATATGTATATAGAATAATATAATTAAAAAAAAAGTTTTATGTATTAAAAGCAATGACTTACCACCCTGAATAAACCACGCTACGCAGATTTTAAACGTCGTAAGAGTATAGGTTTAGATAATCGTGTAACCGTGTTAACAATTTTTGTTTTCATTAATTAATATTTAATTTTGTATAATTTATTTTTTTAAGCTTTATATCTAATCTTTTACAACATATATCGAATATTTACGAATCGAATTTGCATTTTGAAGTACACTTCAAGTGTAACTTGACGCGTTAAGGCATTGACAACTGTACATCAATTAAATCTTTCTAGAATAACGTTGTCATGTTACAATGAAATTAATGATTTTTGTTGTTTCTCAGTGAATATCGCGTACCGCACAAATTTTTGTTACGTAATTGATAAACAAATTATCCCATAAAAACCCTACGTTACATAGGTTGAATCTTTTATGAGCTTCGCTTCGCTCGTCGGTATCTAACAGCCGCGTCGCGTCGCGTCGCGCCGCGCCGCGCCGCGCCGCGCCGCACCGTCCCCACTTTATCCAAGCGATTCCTTTTTTCTTCACTCCCAGCCTCTCTCGATGTGTACGCCTTAGACTTTCACCGAAAGGAACTTAACCGTTCATTCATAAATTGATGATTGAAGGTTCTCCTGTTCTGTCTGGTCACGAATGATACGTGCGCGTGCGCGAGTGCGTGTCTCACGCGCACAAGCGACACGAACCCGACTCCGGTACATCGTTTTTTCTACGGATATTATTATATATTGCAGTCACGGCAAAGAACTAATGCATGCGAGTCAATATGCAACAACCGACAATTTTCGCTAAACGCCTTGCGACCCAACAAGTTTAACCACACACTAGTTTTCAGAAGCGATTGCGGTAATGTCTCGTAATGCTCTTAAAAATTGCACTTTTAATCGCGTAATTTATATGAGAATTCAAGTCGCGAAATTTTGCGTTTCGGTATTTTAGAATAATTTAGAGAATTCTTGAGATGTATAAGCTTAAAATCGCACATTTCTATACAACTGCTTGAAATGCTTCAATATGCTTCAATTATGTCACGCGTGACTCATCTTATTATTAGTTTCTGATCAAAATTACCGCGTCGTATATAGGTGCCTTTAAAGTCTGCTCTTGTCATATTTTCGATAAAAATTAATACATTCGCAAATTACTACGGAGATGTTATCGAGTAAGCGAGAATATGTCAAAGGTAAAAAATGACAGAAATGCGAAGTGATATAAATATGCGATAAAATACTAGTAGGTATATCGAAGCGATATCAGGCGCGCGTGAAAGGGGAGAAGGAAGATTTGAGGGGAGAGAGAGAGAGAATCGTTGCCCCGTGTAAAATGGAGAAGAGGAAAAAAGGAAAAGAAAAAGAAAAAGAGGAGAGACGGTTGAGGTAAGGAAGGAAAGAAGAGGATCGTGAAAAGTATCGAGATAGCGAGAATATAGGAGGAGATATCCGACGCAAGGGCGCGCCGAGGACTCGGGATGGAAAAGAAGAAGGAAGAAAAGAGGTGTGGCACGGATCTCTCTAGCATTGTGTGTCCGAGACGGCGCGCGCGGCTCGCGGCGCGCGTTCGCGTGTCAGGACTGGTCCATGCACCATCCAAATCTATGTATACGCGGCGAGAGATGTACGTGCATTAACCGGCACTCTCTCACGCGTAGAGAGGAGAGAAGTCGCCTTCGTATTATACCTTCTCCACGACCAACCGACCGACCAACCAACCGACCGACCGACCGACCGGCCGGCCGGCCGGCCGCTCGACCAAGCCGACCGGGGCCCCCGGTACCCCCGGTATACGTATATATGTACGTGAGCCCGTTCCGTGCACGCACGTGCGTGTGTATCCTTAGCGAGGCGACTTACACCACGAGCGTAGCGACAGACCGGACCGGTATTCAGAGTCTCTCTCAAAGGAGAGAGTAAGACGCGGCGCGACGCCGCCGCCGCCGCCGCCGTCGCCGCCGCCGAGACTTGCACGTGGCGGGGTGGAGAGAAGGCTGTGGAGTAAGAAGAGGGAGTAGGCACGAGCCTAACCGCAATCAACGTCCCACGCGCCTGGACCAACATTTAGATGCCTTCTCTCTTTCTCCCCTTTTCTCCTCTCTCCTCTTTCCCTCCTCATTCTCCGCCTCTCCGCCTCACCGCCCCCTTCCTCTCACTCTATATTTTTCTGTCTCTCCTCCAACTCCCCCGTTCCTTCCGTTCCGTTTTCGGAGTTTTTCATTTTCGTAGAGATCATGGAGCCGTTGTTATTTCGACGAGCTAGATTTATATTTTATTCCTACGATGAATGGTACGATTTTGTCGCATGTGTCTGCATCGAAATCCGAATTTATTAAAATATCATAGCTAAGAATTAAATTCGTGTTTATCTTGTTCAATTAGGGATATATTTAACTATGTATATGTAAAGAGTGATTGCTAAGACCGTTTGGTCTTTTGCTACGCAGGATAATATGTAGGATCGATCTCAGCGATGGGTTTGGTATTTTTCAAAAGTAAAATAATTTTATGTAAACTTATATTCGTTTTTTTCTGTGTTCTTTGAAATAAATTTAAAAGATCCATTTACAAAATTAAAATATTCCGTCCAATGAACATTGTTTCCAGCAAGTAACATGCAATAAGTGACAAAAAGAGAGAAAAAGATGACTGACAAGATTTGTTACACAGCCTTATATTGAAACACAAGATTATTTTGATCATATCTTATAAATTTTTTATGGAAACAGAAAAAGTACAAGAAATAAAAAGAAATGTAAATTTGGAACGAAGAGAAATCGTGTATATATTTGTACGAACTTAATGTTGAATTTATTCCTGAAAGTCTCATATATTACGTTACACCCTATGTATATTTATAATTTTTTTTTAGTTATTTTTAGGGATGAAGAATACATTTGAAATGAAATAAGAAATCCATGAAAATCGACTTTAAATGCGCTCGAGCTGATCAGAATTGCGTCGTAAATTGAACGTATTTTGTTGAAAAAGGTGTGTTTGTGTAGAGTGCATAATATAAGAGAAAATTAAATAAAACATATTTGGAAATCAGCTGTCTTAATGTTACGTTATAATACATGTAAAAAAAAACCAGCTCACCGATTAATAACGTTAACAACGTCTCATTATCGCAAGGTTTAGGATTTATCGAAATAATCTGATAATATACATCTTAACTTTTTTTCGTGTGATTATAGTCGCATGTGATCTCGAGTGAAATAAGATCCAGGATAAATTACGGAGCAGTGTCATCTTCTCCTCCCTGGTCTCGTTCCCACCGTTTCTTGCTTTCTCGTTCTTATATGAGATCGTTTTTCCGTGTGCGCGAGGCGCGCAGTGGATTACGATTTCGATCGAGACGACGACGACGACGACGACGACGAACGCGACGGCACGTTGTGTTGTGTTCCTAAAAAAGGAGAACTCGTTGCGCCCTGACGCGATAAAGAGCAACGATCTGGGAAGCTCCACCGAGTGGTGGAGCACATAATAGCCAGAACGGAATCGCATTAGGGGGCACGGAGAGTCGTTTATTCGGTGTTTTATCGAACCAATATCTTGTAGCCTACGTATGTACATGTGCGTATCAGTATGTCACTCTTCGATACGTTATTGTCTTTTCTTTGCCCGCATCTCTGTACTTGTAGCAATCATGATAATAGCATTCACGACACTTACATTACTGTCAGAAAGTTAAGATTTCTCGCTCTCGTAAATCGGTCATCTCTATTACGCTATCCCTTGCAGTGTTTACTGTCAGTCATTAGGAAAATTCTCCCGCAAGTGGTGTAATTATTGATACGGATTTAGTAATGCTTTCATAGACACTTTCTTATGTAATCATCTGACGTTTACTTTAAATATGTGTTGAGCCTGATCATGGGTGTATCTAGAATTTTTTTCGAGAGAGGGAGGGGGAGCGGAAGATTTTAGTATCGTATAAACAGTAAAATTTTTTACGTTGATAAATTGTCTTTTGAATATTTTAGAATTTAAAATGTCTAAAATTATAATTTTTATTTTTCTTGATTTGTTTTCAAATCGACTATATTTTCTTTTTTCTGCTTCATTCCTCTTTCTTATTTTACATATTTATATCATTTACATTATTTGTTTATATTGTTATTAATAATGATATAAGCGTTAAATAATTGTCTTGCATATAGTTAGCTATGAAATTGAAGATGGTTATCACGTATCTTAGTGCAGTCTCCTGATGTCAGAACAGTCTGCTACGATCGTCAAGCTTTTTTCTTGTAGGGCGATTCAGCTCGGCCTGGAATATCAATTAAATTTGCCCGGAGCACATGAATACCGTAGCCGTGATATTGCTTTCGTGATATCTTCTGAGCAAAGGAAAAGAAATCAGACGTAGACGCAACTGATGTTGAATATATCGAAAATTACATTGTGCATGATGCATGATATTCACCTTAAGTAGAAAATCCAAGACTAAACGAAAAGAAAGGCGAGGACGGTGACAATATATCTTCTGCAATGACTGATTTATCACATAGAAAGAACAAGTATTCTAAAGTTTCTAAAAATTTATAGATAGTCAAATCTGACAAAAATTTGTTGAACCATTAATCATATGGGAAGTTCAAGCCGTAAAAATTATATTCTATTCAGTTTGAACATTTTACATAATTATTTTGGTGGTTTAACAAAATTATTTTCAGATTTACATCAAGCTAAATTTTTCAATTCTTTAGCAAAACTGTTTTTTTTTTGTTTTGTACAGAAATCTATAATGGAAATTTTATAATGACTAGCAAAAATCAACAAGTTAAAATTATAATGGAAATTTTTATGGAACTCTCTTGTATAGTGTGTTTCTGTAGTTTTTTTGGGGTATCATCGGAGTGTGTCCAATTTAGGCGAGACATTACCAGTCGGACGATGCACAATTTGACTGCCGTCTGATGACAGCGATATACGTGAATGGTCGTATAACACGCGAGGTTCATCGCGACAACTACACGGATTGAATTGAATAATTTCTTCTGTTTGGTACTAGTCGCGATACATTTGATAGTATGAATGAGTAGAAGCTAAGATCGTTAGGCTTGCGAATCAATTTTGATGCAAACAGTTGTACGCCGCCTCATTATAGATTGTAAGCTCACAAAACATTCATTCATAGTAGACGTTAACATTGAAAGACGAGCAGTTGATTGTGAATGAAAATGTGTAAAAAATATATAATATTTCTTAAATCTGTTTCAAAGATAATGATGTCAATCACTATGAAATTTTATTCGTTTAATAAGATGACGGCTCCAATTATGAGTCATTTAAGGTTAAAATGATTTTCATTAATTAATATAAATTTAATAATTAAACATTTTAAAAAGTTGTTAATGTTAATGTAAGCAATAAATATTATAATTTTAAAGAAAAGTTATTTTATATTCAATAAAATTGTGAAATTTGGAAAAATATTTAAAAGTGATTATGTACGAGTTGTTTATTATAAGTCGGAATAATTAAATGTATGTTGATATGCGTTAATGTACATTAATGAACGCTTTTAATCACACAAAAAAAAATGAATTCTCAATTCACGTATATTTTTATGCTTGAATGCTATTTGTTTTCATTTATGTATGAAATGCTCTCTTCAATTACAACTGTTCACTTGCATTAACAATAAATATATCTTTGCAAAGTATATTTTATACTTATGATCGTATTCTTGTTTTTAATATCATTTTCTTTTCACGACAAGCTCAATCACATTATTTAAAAACTGTTTATCCTTGGATTAAGAATTTCATATTTGAAAGTGCACTCGATTTATATTCGAAGCTCACTTGTTTCGCGTTCACACTCAACAGTGTGAACAACCCAGTGGATCCCAATATCAAGCAAAATGATTCATCCTCTGTTCGAAAATAAGTTTGGTTATTACTAGTAAAAATAATGCAGTTGGCAGAAGTAAAAATTACTGGCGTTGCATTTCGTTTCTTCCACTAGTAAAACCAGTAAACGATCCCAAATAGTCCGAAACGTTATACAGATTTTCAGGTTTAAAATTGCGGACATTTCATTGCGGTTACTGTAAGCTTGTAGTAACATTGCAGAAATCTTTTGTAACTTCCATACAATATTATAATGTTTCAATGTAAGGTTTGTGTAATGTTTCTTTAAACTCTTTCTTTTTCTTTAAAAAAATTTTTTTTATGATCTTTTTTATACAAATAAATTTTTAACTTTGCTAAAAAGTTAATAAATTAAAGTTTATGTGTTTTTCAAAAATAACTAGTTGAAGTTCAAAATTAAATTATTAAAAATTAACTGAGTTAAGTTAAAAGTTATTAACTTTATTATTTAAAGTAGAGATTTGTGTTTATTATTTAACTTTTAATTTTTTAATTACTCAACTCTGCAAATGAGAATTTGTAATGCGATGCAATGCAAGATCTCCATAAAAGTCGTTGATCAAGAGACGCGCAGCGAGAGAGACTTCGCATTATATGCACGCCGTCTCAGTTAAATGTCCCACTCGGGTTGTTGACCGCGTACGCCGCGCGGCGTCTTGGCCGGCCTCCCCACTCTCCTCATTCATTCAACTTGCCTAGGTGCACGTGCGGCCCGGTCGGTCACGTGCGCCTCGGCCAAGTTGAATGACCGGGAAGAGTGGGGAGGCCGGCCCAGACGCCGCGCGGCGTGCGCGGTCAACAACCCGAGTGGGACATTTAACTGAGACGGCGTGCATATAATGCGAAGTCTCTCTCGCTGCGCGTCTCTTGATCTAAGACTTTTATGAAGATCTTGCATCGCATCGCATAACAAACTCTCATTTGCAGGGTTGGTTAATTAAAAAATTGAAAGTTAAATAATAAAGTTAATAACTTTTAACTTAACTCAGTTAATTTTTAATGATTTAATTTTGAACTTTTATTAGTTATTTTTGAAGCATATGAACTTTAATTTATTACAAAAATTACAAATTTATTTGTATAAAAAAGGTTATAAAAAAAAAAATTTTACAAGGAAAAACAAAGAAATGAAGAATGAAAGAAAAAGAAAATAGAGAACAAATATACACAAAAAAATAATATACATTTTTAATAACCGCTGGATTAAACATAATATTTTGAAATTTTGATATATAATAGAAATAAAAATTTATTTAACAAAAATATTATTTTCTTTTCTGTCTTTCAGAAAAAAATCACATGTAATAGACAAATAGATATTATAAAACGTTGGATATAAAAAATAGAAAAAAAAATAATGGAAAATGAAAGGAGAAGGAAGAAAGGAGTTTTTAAATACGGAAAAAGATGAAAAGAAAAAAGAAAAAAAGAAGGGAATAAGTTTAAAATTAAAAAACCCATATTTTAATAATATTAAACATTATTATAACATTCGTTATAAAAAGTAAAGGTTAGAATCATAATCTAACATTAAAAGATTAAAGAAGCATTGCATAAACCTTACATTGAAACATTGTAATATTGTATGGAAGTTACAAAATGTTTCTGCAATGTTACTACAAGCTTGCGGTAAAGTTGAAATGTCCGCAATTTTAAACCTGAAAATCTTTATGACGTTTCAGACTATTTGGGATCGTCTACTGGTTTTACTGGTGGAAGAAACAAAATGCCAATAATTTTTATTTCTGCATTACTTTTACTAGTAATAACCAAACTCATTTTCGAAAAGACTATCAATAATTATGAGATAAGTGATAATAGTTTGCTAAGTGAAATATTTTATATTCACAAAACATGCCTCCAAAATGTGATTCAAACTATCTAAGATAAGTAAAATGTTTAGCTCGTTCTACCTAACCTATGTCCATAATTAACAGACGGCCGACTTTATCACAGCGATAGAGAAACACCGGTTGCCTGTACACACAGGCGGATTTGCCGCGACGGATCTGCCGCAGTGAATCTGCTACCTACAAACAACACGAATGAAATGTGCAATGAATCCGCCGTAGCAGATCCGCCCGCATTGAAAAAGAAAATAATCCTAATACAAGCATATTTAATGTTAAGCGGGCGCAATTTTATTCTTTAAATAAAGTAAAATTTATTTTCAATTAAAAATAAATTTTATCCTTTTCGCTTTATTTTAAGAACAATTTATTCTTAATCAAAGATTATTTATTCTTGGCGCTATTCTAAGCTTAAAATATTCTTAGATTAAAGCATTTATGCATTTTCTTAAGAATTTATTTTTTGTGTGTACGTACGTTTGATATACTGTACAAGAACATTATAATTTTACGGAATTATTAAAGATGTATTTTGTTACTGGGGAGGTTATTGAAGGTAATTCCGCTTTTGTTTCTTAAATATTTCATGTTATAATAATTATAAAAAATGTAAAAGATACAAGAAAATTTGTCTATAATTTTATTAACTATAAAACATTTAATTTTGTAAATTTGATTCGTAATTAGAAATTGACTCACAATTGGAACTGTAAACACTTTATGACGTCTCGATTTTTAATATCGATTAAAAGCAACTGTTGAATAAAGTGATCATGTGAGATTTACCATTTGCTACAATATCTTGATATTCTTCTTTTATTCTGCAATTTCTCGCGTTATAAATCCGCTGAACTGATATTTGCGTTACCCTGTCGATTCGCGTTCCCCTTCTCGGGTAACGTTCGATTCGAACTGAACGGGTGGAAGGAAGGCGATTTGTATTTTCACGCAGAAGCGAGTGTTGAAAGTGAAAAAGACCGGATCTTTCCGTGAATAAATTTTAACGCGTGACGTCTCGCCGGTCCGACTTGTCACCGAATAGGGTAGGAGGTGAATGAGACGCGTATATACATTCATCACTCAGCGAGTCTCTCGCCATACATCTCGGAGGCTCGGCCCTCTCGTTCCCTCCCAAGTCGCCGCGCTCCCCCCTGCAGCCTGATCGAGCGCGGAAGCCCAAATAAGGGGAAATGCACGGCGAATTAAGCCCTCTCCTTCGCGTGTCTCGCGCGATACCACCGAAGAGGCGCCAGCTTCAACCGGAGCCCGCGGACGAGGGAACGTCCGAAAAACTTGATAAAAATCGTCGACCTTCGGATTTAGAATTTTAGAATTCCCGGAGAGTCATTGGCTACAGCTTCGCGAAATATATAAATGACGATCAATGTGTGAATTATCTGTCCAATGTAATCTCCAGTTGCTCAATATTATTTAACATAAAAGCCTAATATTTCAATTTTTAAATACAAAATTTTATATCATCATAGGATTTATAATATTTTTAATGGCATTTAAATTGAAAAAATAAAGACTTTATGACGTAAAGTCTCGAGAAGACTGTGAAGAAATAAGTAAATTTTTATACGATAATCTAAGGTTTTTCAATTTAAAAAAATAACACGTCTGTTAATATTACTATCAAGAACTGATACCAGTTTTCAAAGTTGTATCATTCTGCTTTTTTTCTCGGTTTAGATCGTAGACGATCGCTTCAGTGACAAACGAAGATTCAAATCGTAGTTACGCTTCAGCTCTGACGGAGTGCAAAGGTTCAAAAACTCGATTATGCGACTCGTCATTCAGTTCGGCTGCAAACGATTGTAATTTAAGAAAGATAAGGCGTCAACATTATGGCGCGCGCGATCGGCAATCTCGCGAAGCGCACATCTCAAACGTCGCGATGGGAGGAGTCGCGGCTCGCGATTTTTAATGGCGGATTTTTGCGGCTCGCCAATGGTACGTTCGCGAGTCTTCCGCTCCCGCTCCGAGATTTAACGTACGATTCAACGATTTCACCGAAAGATATATATGTATAATATATATACGTATCTAACATATATATGCACATTATACGTTACGTGATTTGATTTGAGGAGAGCTGCTCGAAGCGAACGCGCGTGGGTCACGCTGCCTTGTCGCGTGCCTCGCCACTTCTTCAGTGCCGTTCGACTGCGCGAGCCCTCTCGTGCAATGTGGTGCATGTAATTATTGCTTTGCGAAGTCATCGCACCTAACCCGCACAGTTTGGACGTGTTATCTCATGAAATTCTTACGTGGTTACTTGGATAATACTCTATCTAGAAACTGAATCTTCAACGTTGCAATCATACTTCCCCAAGTCACGGAAATTTAATACGTAAATGTAAACTTTATTTCAGTTTGTTTTTTTATAGCATTTATTTCTGATATTACGATATTGCGTATTAATGTAAACGTACTGTCAAGCAAAATAAAAAAATGAAACAGATGAGATTCATAAATCTTATACTTTCATTATATCGCGCTATTCATTTAAACGGAGATACTTTTAAGAAATGAAATTCACTGACAGTTTCATAAAATTTGATTTATGCTACGTTATTGTTTCTGAATATTTTTTAATCAAAAGTTTAATTTATGCATTCCTGTCAATAACGAATTCGTAAGAGTTTTCTGTTAATAAAATATTAGATGATATTAAGATTTAGAAATAATTTCAATCAAACGTTCGCGGTTAATGTAATCATCAATTTAATAATATTTAATAACTGTTTAACCGATTGATTATTATATATTGTGTTTGGTTAATATAATAACTAAAACTTACTAAATATTTAATTGAAATTATTACAAAACTTGATTATTATCACTAAGCTTTTTTTTCAATGAACATGTATCGCTTATTTGCTACAACGATATAATTAAAAAATAATAAATTTTTTAATTATTTACAAGAAAGGAACAGGTCTTTAAAGTTCTTATTATTGATAGAATGACACACTGAGCTTTTAAAATTGAAAAGAGAAATTTGCATCAAAGGATTTTGCAGGAAGAGGATTTTGTCATTAAGTCAAAAAGGGTTGCTTTTGAGAATACATTTCTTTATAGGTAAAAATTCAGTATACTGAACAAAGAGCTAATGATGCTTTTCTTTCTCTATAATCGCATACTACGTAAAAACTATATTAAAAAATATTTTTATAATTGTAATGATTCAAAACATTCAACCTTGTTTTTCGAATGATGTCCAATTATGTACGTTGTAGCAAATGAACGATACAATAAAATATCGCAGATACTTTTTTAGAACTGCAAAAAAAGTTACATAAACTATGTATATAGTCAGCGTAATTTCTCACATTTCTAGATGTGATTGTTGTTTCTTTCCCGATATGGATTCGAGTAGATAATCCCAAACGCAGTTTCATAAGCCGCGCAGGAAGCGGAATACTTAATGAATGTAGGAAAAGGACTCGAATAAAATCTTCCACCGTAGCACGGAGCAGAGAGTATGAGATAGGAGACAGCTCGCTTACCGTTTCGACATACGAATGATATCATCGCTCGCAGGAGCGGATTCAGTCATTCTAACAGCGCTCAAACGCGCTCGCGCGCGCGCACATTCACTTATTGCAGGCGATAAATAGCTCTGAATTTTTTAATATTCAGATAGAGTGTGTCTAACTATATTTCGTTGACACTAAACTGGGCTTGACATTTATAAGTGGCCGTATGTATTCTTATACATTAATTAAATTAAGAAACGAACAAAATAGTTGGTACAATATGAAATAATAAAAATACGTAATAAAAAAAATTCCAAAATACAACTTGGAATTTTTCAGTAGCTAGCGAATAAATATGTTTTGAAAACATGTAAAAATTATAATTTTTTTTTTCTTCAAAACGCACGCGAGCCTCTGCGCTTCATGCAAAACGGCTGAAAGATCCGCAAGATTCATAATTTATTATATCTCGGTAAAAGGAGCGAATATTGCTTTTTACGAGCATGAAAGAAAATTCTATTGTCAACCTAGATCATCTATCGTACATGTATTCCCAGCAGTTCCACCGATAATATTTATCTTCAATAAGAGAAAATGTCAACGTTAAGTTGGCGTGCGTATTGAAGAAAAAAGTGGTGGCGGTGGCGTACGTATATAGCTCGAAAGAGGGATTCTTTATCTCCACCTTCTCCTCATCTCGCAGCCTCGCCACGCACGCCTGTAACCAAAACCCAGCTGTCTTCCGCGGCTAGCGCGCGTACTGTAACTCGTTCTCCACCCACCGAGGGATCGAAGTAAGCAACGGTCCTGGAACCTGTTTCGAACCATTTGAGAGTCTCTGCCCTGCCTCGTCCCTGCATCGTCCATCCCTCATTCCCTGTCCTCCTCCCGCCCACTATACCACCTTTCGCGCCTCCTCGTCGCTCGCTCGCTCGTTTCTTTTCTCTCTTCTTCGTAACATTCTCTCGTCATCTCACTTTCTCTCCCTCTTTCGCTCCTTCTCCCGTTGGTGTTGCCTCCACGTATCTCGGCGCGTAATATCACGCACGTCATCGTCACGAAGATGTGCACGCGGTGTCTCTCCGTCGGTGCTCTGTACGAAGGAAGCCAGAGGAACATGAACCAAGATGGTTCGACGGATGAATGAGAAGGAGAAAACGGATGGGGAGGAAAACGCCAGAGAAGAAGACTACGGGAGGGCAAAGGAGCGCCAGAGAAGAGAGAGAGAGAGAGAGAGAAGAGTAAGCATACGAAAAAGGAGAAGGAGGAGAGCGGTCAACACTGGGAAGGCGAGGCGGATGGGGTATGGCACACGCCACACGCCATCATAATGGAATAATGAGGCAGAGACGATAGCAATCGCGCAGAGGCTCTTTTTCCGCGCAAGACGACCGTGTATTGAAGCGCCCGTGAGAGACGTACGAACGCAAGAACGTCGTGGACGAATTGAGCAAATCAGAGCCACATCCGATGAGGTCAGATCGGCATGGTCGTGTCTCCAAGACCGCGTGTTCTCGGTCGTCGTAAATGACCGGAGGATATGACAGAATGTAGGAGAATGTACTTGTTACGTTGTACGCTAACGACTAATAGCGCGAGTGATCAGTATGATGTACTCGCGTTGCAAAATATATATGGAGTAATGAAAACATGGATTTTAAATGTAAAAAGCTAAGTACTCGTGGAGAGTACCGAATGAAGAAAATACGATTTTCATCGACTTGGAGCGACGAATTGTTGATTTTATTAGAGAAACATTTCTCGAATATGATAATACGTATTTATCTTTTTGATCTTATCTTGAAAATTTTCGGAAACCCCATGTGTGTCGCTGACGTTAATTTTTCTCTACAATGATTAGAGATTTTTTACTCAGTTTGATAAACCGTTGATTATTTTTCATTCTTTAAGACATCTTATGAAACTTGATACCAATTGTATATCTCCATTATTCCGTTTATAATCTGCAGCTAAGAAATTAAATACAGTCTATTATTCATATAAGAATTTGTATATCACGATGTAAGAAAGAAAGCGTGTAATTTTGTGTCGCTGCACTAATTATCAGCGTAAAAATACGCACTTATACCATGACATTTAACGTTAAACCGTACTAGCGAAAACTCTTTCATACGATAATGAAGGAAGAACAAGGGCAACGGTAGGAGATTACAGCAGGAGAAGAAGAAGCTGTGGCACGTGACCCCGAAGAACACCAGAGTCAACTCGCTTAAGTAGCCGAGCTCTGCTCTTTGACCCAGCCGACAATTTCGAATTATGTCTCTCAGAGGGAGAGCGAGGGAGAGGAAGAGGGAGTAGGAGAGAGCGGATATACTATAGTCAGAAACTCCATCCTCCCCTCTTCTCGCGACGCGAAGGTAACGTTCATTCGCAACTTCTCGTATCTAAGGCGACCGGAATGCTAATCCGGTGTCGCTCGTGGCTTCGCCGTAATTAGTCAGGATGAGGTTGTTCGAGAGCCAGGCGCTCGCGCGCGCACGCACTTTATCTATAACTCGTTGAATAGAAGTGGCGGCGGCGGCGGCGGCGCGCAGAAGAAACTCGGTAATCTCAAGCGACTTGAATCTCGTCGAATTGTCCGCGATAGTCGAGTCGACTGTTACTCGTTCAGTTTTCCATAATTTGGTCACCGTTTCACGCACTGTCAACAGGCGAGTTTTTCTACAATGTAACGATTTATTTTGACACTCGCAAATCGTACGCTATAACTGCGAGTAGTTGCGAGCATCGATTGGATATATCCGCAGGAAATTTATATACTCTTGAACGAAATTATTCACCTAAACATCTCGTATCTCAATTTATATCAATAAGTGTACTTGATTAAAATTTTCAATTTAAAAGTCTGAATTTTCTCAAAATGTAAATGAGTGCAAAATGTATAAATAAGAAAACTTATAAAGAAATAGTCTCCATAGTCTGTACATCGCGATGAACAGGGCAATTGAATATTGCTCACAACAGCGAGTTAAATGTGAAAATTGTTAAAAAATTCTATCAAGTATTCGCAAAGAAACGAACGTTTTCGCGGCGGATTATTTCACGACCTCGCGAGAGCGACTCTCTCGCTCGGCGGAGAATCGCTGGGGTCTACAACATGCGTAGTTGTACCTCGCTGAGGAAGACAAATGATGCACTCGGACGCGAGACAGTTAGCGTACGGCGAGAGGCGTTGGCTACGAAGAAGCGCCTCTTGGTTCCAAGTCTGTCCCCGGGGCAGGCCGACTCATTCGCTTGATCTCCATTGCCATTATGATATTAATGAAATGCCGCTAAAAAGGTGTGTTTGCTCGGTAACGCGAGGCCAGGGGTGGGAGACGGAGAGATAGATGTTAAGCCCACGTAGAACAGTCTTACCCGATATGGCGTGCAACGCCTGTGACTATGCCACCGCCATGGCGATTCGTGTTGTCGTAGTTGTTTTCGTCGCTAGTCGTTATCATCGTCATCGCGCGGTATTGTCGTCGTCATCGTCGACGTTGCCGTTGACGTCGTCATAGCCCTCGACATCGTCATCGACGTCAGCCGTCGTCGCGACTTCCGCCAACACCATATTTGACAATATACCATTATCGAGACTTTTTAGTTGCCAATCGATCGTTACTTGCTCTCTCTCTCTCTCTCTCTCTCTTGATTTTTATCGCGTCTCTTACGTTAATTCAAGAATTCTCTATTCTCGGTTCTGTAGTCAGCTAGAGCTGCTAGAGAGTCAACCAACTCCAAGAGTTGAAGAGCTACCGTCTTTTCATCCCGTTCGGAGGACGAAATAGGTTCATGCCGCGAGGCCGACGACCTCTGAATCCTTTGTCGAATGACGATCCCGTGGACTAGTCTTCCCCGTCCCGGTCCACTCGTGGATCTTCCCGGTCTCGTACGCTTTTCATCTATCGCTTTAAATTGATAAACGTGAAATTTTATTGTTTTTCTTCTCTCGGAAGTGTATTGCCGTGACTTCTCGCGTTGTGTCACCGATCGATTAGGTGTCTTCCGGCACGCGCGTGCAAAAGCAAGAAAGGAGAGAGATAAAGGAGATAAACTCGGACCACAGAAACCGAAGGAGAGGAATTCGCGGGGCTAAAGGAAGAGCGAAGGAGACGAGAGAAAAGAGGACACGCTTGGAAAGAGAGATAGGAGAGAGAGAGAGAGAGAGAGAGTCTCTCTTTCTCTCTTTGTTACCATCTCTTTCTTCCTTTCTCTCTTTCTCTTGTACGGGGGTGCGCCCACGCCAGTGACGTCACCCGGCGAACGTCTGTTGTGGTACCGACGATGAACGCGTTGGTGTTCAAACGTTCGGAGCACTGAGAAAGAGGAAAGATTGACGAGACAGAGACGCTATCGTGCCTCGAGGAAGGGAACGTGGAGCCGGTCGTCGGTGTACCAGGGGGAGGGATAGCCGGATGGAGAGAGGACACCGCGAGATGTACCGGGTCCGGATCGGAGAACGGGGGAAATACGGCGAGGAGGGCATACACGGCGAGAAGAGAGAAGACATCCTTTGCACGGGAAGGGTGGCGGGGGAAAGGAATGAATGGAGATTGCAGACCACGCGGGAGAGACGAATGGCCCGGAACCCGTGGAGGAAACGGGGGCGAGAGACAAGGGCGAAGAGAGAGAACTCGCGAGAGGAAGCTAACGAAGAGAGCCTCCTCCTCCCGCCTCCCCCTCTCTCCCCCTTAGGTTAGGGAGGGGAAGGAGAGGACTGGAGAGGACGAGGGAGGGGAAGGGAGGGGGAGGGGGGCTGTTTCGCGTAGACAATCACCGTCAACAGTAGCGGGAGTATCCACGGGGTGATGTCGACGACACGTGACGCCACCGCCACCGCCGCTTGAATCTCTCTCTCGTCATCACGCCCGGCCCGGCGTCGTCGCGGGGAATCGAACGCGAGCGCGCGACGCGCCAACGACATCACAAACCGCCTCCATCGGCACGAGTTCCTCTCCTCCGCGCGCGCGAGTGCACGAGCGCGCGAACGTGCGAGCGCGCTCTCCAGGCACCCGACAGCTTCGCGCGCGAGCCACGCTTTATTAGTCTAGCGCGGGCCATCGTTGAACCCCTTTAGTCGCTTCTCTACGCTTCGCCTCGTCTCTCTCGCCTGGTCGCGAGCGTGCGTGCGCGCGCGCGTCTCGCCATTGGCCATCGGCCATCGGATCAACGAGAGACCGGACCTCGACCGTGGAGTTGCGAGTGAGCCTAAGCGTGATAATAGGAGCCGGCGTGTGTGAGGACACGGTGTGCGCGACACAGGGTGTCCTCTCGGCGAAAGAGAGGAAAGAGTCGCGAAGGAGGCGCGCGCGCGAGAAGGAAGAGAACCGAAGGTGGGGCCAACGTGTCAAAGAGAGCGGAAGGTCGATGCGCCGCGCCGGAGGAATACGGAGGAAGAGCGAGAGAGCGGTATCCTTCGGTGATACAGTGCGACCAGCACTCGTACCGGTATCGGCCACGCCGAAGCAGCCAACGTCCGAGAACATCCTTTTCCGGCACGCGGTGCGAGCGATCCCATTCGAAGAACGACAGCCAACTACCGATTTATTGGATAATTGCTCGAGAGCGTTTGCGATTCAATGTTCGGCGAAATTCTACCGCGTGACCATATTCGGTTCCACGCGAGCTTGAAAACGCTGTCGGAAGTGGTGCAACCTGCACCATTGGAAGATCGAGCGCGCGCCATCGACTCGCAAACTTTCATACGGAAATAACGACGAGCTCTTTGGCGTCTTGTCCTCCCTAAGGATAGTTGATAATCGCCGAATGTCTCTCAGCTCAAGTGTATCACCCGTTCGTTCTCGTGAAATATTTACTGTGGCGCGAAACTGGCTTCTGTGTGATAATCGCCGGCGAATAATCGGGTAGTCCCAGGTGGAGGGGGTGTCTCAACGACGCCGTGACATGTACGTGCGTTCAGCCGCGTCCTCCACGGCATCGTCGTCGTCGAAGGTGGTGGCACGCGAGTCGGCGGTGGGCGCGAGATTAGGCGCGAGGATCACGTGGATCATCGGTACCGCGACAACGACCGGCGACGGGACAGGTTGAAAAGATGCTGGCGCTCGCGATGCGCCGCGAACACACGACCGGGCGCAGCAATTACGAGCCCGCGAATCCGCTCGCGGGATTCGAGCACCTCCAGCACAACAATGGCAATCCGTTCGCGGTGGTGCCCGCCACAGCCGCCGCAGCCGCTGCCGCCGCCGCTGTCGAGGGCCGAGCGCGCGATGCCAGGCCGGAGGCCGCCGAGGGTGAACTGCAAGAGTTCGTGGACATTGCGCAAGTGCAACAGCTACTGCAGCAGCAGCAGCAGCAGCAGCAGCAACAGCAACAGCAGCATCAGCAGCAACAACATCACCATCATCCTCATCATCATCATCACCAGCAACAACAGCAACAGGCGACCGCGGCAGCCGCATCCTGCATCTGGGGAGCAGTCTATCCACCGCCGCCGCCCGCGTTGGGATATCATCATCATCACCATCATCACCATCACGTGCCACCGCCGTCAGGTAATGTCCCAATGTCTCAATGTCCCGAACGCGACGCGAGATCGAATCATCGAATGGACGGTTCAAGACAATGATTCTTTTCCTCTTTCTCTCATGAATCGCATGTATCTTTCGTGAATCGCGAAGAATCGCGAGTATCTTCAGCTTTTTCGCCAAGATTCGGAGTGAATGCGATGCATCTTCTCGTCTTCTTTCATGTCCTCTTTGACGACTTTTCTTGCGACGCCACGTGCACAAACGCGAGAAATATAATTTACGTCACTCTCGAGTCATTCGACGTTTCTTTCTTTCCGTTTTTTTTCCTCTGTCGCGGTTTCCTTCTATCTATCGACAGGAACACCAACTCGTACAGTTACCGGTATTAACACACCGGTCTAAACGCACTCCCCGCGCGACTGCATGTATGATAATCGATCTTTAAGAGCTTTAAGATCGGCACGACAAAACCTGTATTTCTAGACTGGCTATTAAATTTCTTGTCACCACGCGAATGCGACTCATAAGAGACCTTCGTGCGGGCTCCGGCGCGTTGTTGATAACGATAGAATCAAACGCAGAGTCGCGATCACTCTTATCCGAACGTAAATCGTTCCAACTTTCATCATTTCAAATTTCGTTTGATATTTCTATACGGTTGCGTTCGACAATAGTGCAGACGCTTCAATGTCGCGCTGATTAAAAATCGCAAATGTCCATTATTTTCCTGTAATAATTCCTGTAATAATCTATCGTTATTCGATAGTCCAAGTTGTTACTTGCTTTTTACCGCAGAGTTTCTTATCGCGCAAAGTCGCTGTCGACTGGGTGCTCAATTGAATTACATTTCGAACCGTCCATTCGATATTTCGAAAGATACAAGTTATTAATTAAAGTTAAGCAGAATGGTACTCATATTAGTTTAGATCAAAACGTAATCCGTGGCTTGCACTCTCTTAACCCGTAACAGCAATTCTTAGAAAAGTCTATTCGCCGTTAAGTTCATAATTCTTAAATGTTTCTAACCAATTGCTGCGTATAACGGTATCTAATGATATTGACAAAAAAAATAATAGAAATAACTAACGATTCGTCGTACAACCGAAAGCTTCTATACTATTGTATTAACCATGTTAAAAGCAACATCGTAACTCAGACACTGATAATTTTGCTACAAGCACCTTAATAATAAAACAATAATTTATCTTAATATGCAAAGAATATTTAAAAAATGCTTCTCATCACCCTTTCGTTAGACATCAAACGATGGACGTTACTGTGATATTTAAATCTTTTACTTCTACTCGATAAAGAGAGACGATATTTAACGAATGTAATATATATTGGCTGTCGATTGTATTCGCGCATTATAAACTGCCTACACAATTTTCTATTATTTTAATGGATTTCAATACAAATAAGTGTTATCTCTCCTGTTTATATTAAACATTAATAGTATTTCGTAATGTCTTTAAATATAAATATCTGAACTAAGTGTACCAAAAATAATGTAAACTCTCAATTAAGTTTATCGTAAAAATATCTACTGTTAACATCTTGAATTGATGAAACCGAAACCTGAGCTATAAAAAATTTGAACATGTTACGGATAAATATTGTTTTGCTAGATATAAAATTTTATGATAAATAAATTTAGAAAAAGACAAAAAGGATGGAAAAAGATGATCCACGACGATTTACCGACGGCAGAACGCAGCTTTTAATTTATGCAATGTACCTTAAATATATGTAGAAATAATTTAACAAATCGTATGTATATATATTAGATAAAAAAAATTATCGTAATATATACCCTTTTGGATTTGCAAAAATTCGAATGTTTTAGAACTGATAAGATTGCAAATTCACGTTCAAGTACGAGTTTGCGCGTGATTTTAAATCTTGCCGTCGGACAATCGCTGTCATCTTGTATCGCGACTGTGAGATTGGCGATTTTGATGCGAACCGACTCAGAATCTTATTTTAAAACGTCAAATAACGATATTTGTATACGAGACGCTTTACATAATATTTATGTAAACAAATTCATCGTCGAAAAGCAATTTTTCGTTAATATTTGTAATTTGATAGAAAACAAAGTCGTCGCGAGTAAGTTAGTGCCCGTTTAAAATTTAATCGCTATTTGGCAATTCAGTAAAATTCCATTGTAATAAACACAAAAACTATCGTACGAATTGAAGAAGTGGAAAAAAGAGAAATTAAAATAATTTCGATAAGACTTTACTTGTGAAAGACACGCGTTTATCATATGAAATATTCTTATTACGGTCACTGCACCAGTCACTGAACAATCACTAATGAATGACTGAGAAAGTAATAATAAAATTTCAAAACAATTGCAAAGAAATCTAATTTTTATACAGAATTGATTAAAATATTATTTTTACTTGTATTTGTGAATGTATAATAATTATGCAGTGAGACAAAATGCAGTAATATGAATTAAAATATAGTTTGATTCAATTGAACGTCGAATTACAGGCTATCACTAGTATATGTAATTGATTTAATTAAATTTTATTCCTTCAACTATATTTGTGTCTTTACTTTTAACCTTTTTGTTTTAATAATACTGTTATTGAATTAATAAAATATTTCTAATTGATGATGCTGTCATTCAACATTTTTTTTCTCTGTGTGTAAATGTAATTGTATTAAATTATATGTATTTGTTTATTAGTTCAATTCTTTATTTATTCATTGACTGGCAGTGACTCTATTTTTAGAATGCACTAATTTTTTTCAACTTTTTTATCGACATTTTCTATACGTTACATTACATGTACAAGAAATTACGGAGCAGTAAAACTCTACGAATCTCGAACCGGAAAATTATAATGTACCATGCATAATTATCTCATAAACAGGTCCTTCTGCGTCTAATGCTTTTTAGACGGCGCCGCTTACGAAAGACAATATATAAAAAGATGAAAGGGAGAAAGAGCACGTGCGTATTGAGAGTCGCCCAGCACGGGCTGAGAAAGATATTGAAGAACCGATAACTCTTAATTCCACGCACCATCGGTAGTCCCGTCGAATTGGGCGTGATACATCACTAGGTCAAGTTTGTACAAGGGAACGAAGCGCCTCTCTCGTCGACGTTAAAACGATTAAAAGTCCGATAATAGCTGGTCCTCATTTAAAGGATGGATTCGTGGAGATACGTGAATTCATCTCGTGGTCCGCGTCCAATCTGGCACGAGAACATCTTTGTGTGTTGCGCGTTATATTCTTGTTTTGATGCCTCGCAATAAACATGCTGATTACGCGAGTCTCGTATGCGCGAAAAATCTTTTTTTTTTCTCCATTCGTATGGAACTAGTGTTCTTAATATTTTTGAAAAATTTTCTAGAAATTTTAGATAAAAAACGGTTTTTTTTCTTTTAAGATAATCACCTTTATTGATTCCTTCGTAAATGGTTTTAAGATTTCTTTTACATTTAAGAGCCCAACTCTAATGAATAAATAATTCTTCAATAAAGTCCGCTGTCAATAGTCACAGTTATATTTTTCCGTATTTTTCAGAAAAAATGAAGAAAAAATCAAGTTCTTTTGTATTATTCTTCTGGAAAATTAAGAACACTATTACCTCATTATCACAATGGCTTTTTCCGTATTTTTCGACAAAAAGACAAAAAAGGCCCCAATTTTCCCTCGATTTTATTATTCTGTAAAATTAAAAACACTACATGGGACGCGCGCGAGAACGCGGATTAAAGAGCGCACACGTTTTGCGTAGGTCATTATTTAAAGTGTCGTACCCTCGTATGGGTAACGCATAGTAAATCGCATGTACACGCCTGACATTTCGTTATTATTGTATGGATTCGTAAGACAGGAAATCGTACATCATACACGAACCCACAGTGGGCGGATAAAAGGGAACGAGTCACCTTCTCTCCTTCCCTTCTCTCTTTCTCTAGACGCCCGGCTCTCATTGACGTCCTTTTAATAATGCTGGTTTCCTCTGCTCGCGCTCTCTCTTCTTTCTCTCGCAAAGCCGCGCATAAAAGTTCTTAGCAAGAAGATATCCGCGCGCATTAATGTTTACGATACGTCACGTTGCGTTCAACTACGAAATTTTTCGCAACACATCGGTAGACACTGGCTTTTCTTTTCCGCAAAAATGTTTCTTTCCAAAATTGAGAATGCTAAAAAATTTCATCGCGATATAAATATAAGGTGAGTTGGGGAAAGAGGATGCCACTGCATTGAGTTATAAAGTGTTCTAGAGCACACTTATTCGCAATCAGAATAGCTAATCTCTGATTTATGATGATACTATAAAGTGATATCTTTCAATTTATTTTAAATATTTATATTGATTGAAATCAATGCTTTTATAAAATTAAAAGATTGGAGAAATACATATAAAATGTGACAAACTAACGTGTTTTTCATAATAATAATAATAGATTCATGAGAGAGAAAAGATTGTTTCATTATGTTATGAGCAAATGAATTTTTAAAAGGGAGTTTGTGCAACCACGATCTCACCGTTATCTATCTTGTTTCTATTATGTATCGTATTGCTACTATCAAGATTTTATATAAAAGAGCTCTTTTATCTTGTCCGCGTGTGCCATGGTCGATAGGATAATAATCACAAGAATTGGCCCTTTTCTCATTATCGGTGAGACGTGAGCTTCTTCTTAAGAAATCCCTTCAGAAATAATCCCCGGGAGGGACCTTGTATGAAAACAAATGGTACGATGCGGGATAACAATTTGCCGGAGGAGTATTCTGCGGTAATCTGGTATTATTACCAAATCAACTATTTATTTAGAATTTATATATAGTCGGAATAAAACAATTATCGGACAATATTATTTCACACGGTTATTTGCTTACGTCGCGTGACACGGCACGAGCATATGCCGAAACATCGTCATAGCCTTATCGCATACGTCAAAGCTGACGTATACCTACCCTGACAATCGATCGTAAAACATTATAAAATTTTTAACTAAATTACGTGTGTGATAACGTAAGAGATGCAAATGTCGATATTGCGTCACAGGCGTCTTTATCTCAGGATATAATCGTTCGACGTGGTTAAAATGAGAGTGATTCAACATCGTTCTTCGTGTAACACGAAATGTCACACCGATAATTATTCGATCTATTCTTGCAGATATCAGCAGCGTGAAATTGATTAGCGATACTATAAAATTCTTCGGCAATTAAAAAAAAATAATGCGCTACAAGACAAGCCTCCTCCTTGAGATAAAATATGAATTAGAATATCGATAGTACACGGGGGCCATTTAAATGAGACTAATATAATGTATAACCGGACGTTCTTAAAATTTAAATCGAGATTGGAGAGATTTTTAAGCGATACTTGCCAAGATATTTTTGAAAAAAGCACAACTAACTTGAACCAAAAACTTAATGAGAAAATAATTTCTTGACTATTAAAATTCGTATTTTTCTCATATTGTTTTCAAGTTTAAGAGGGGGAGACGATTTTTATTTTCTTTTTCGACGAAACTTTATTTGAAAGTTTCGCTAAAAATAATCGATAACAGGTGTACTACTTTTCTCTCAGACTGATTCAGATAATTGACGTCTCGCTGTACCTGCTATTCCCATTCAACGGAGCGTAAAATCAGATACTTCAAGTGGCCCTTGCGCGCACAATTGTTTCGCATAGCGTCATATACATCAATTATCGAATAGCACTTTACCTATTCGATGTATTATATTCTCTCGTGAATTACACCGCCAACGATCGAGAATCTCTCATAGTGTGTTAAACTGATCAACCACGAAAAATAAAAAAAAAAGTGGAGAGGCTCGATTAGTGTCACGCGATTAGTATTAATCTCGAACTTTGCTTAAGAGGACATCCAACGTCCAACCCCGCTATGGGACTTCCACTCGAATCGATGCGATCTTAAAGCTCCCACGTACGATTATGGAAAAATAAAAAATTTCGAAAGTTCGCCGTATCCCATTTATTAACAGTAATTTACGCAACTTACGAACTTCCCGAAGTGAGAAAATTGAGAGACCACCGAAGAAATGACGCTGTCACGACGGTCCAAAGTGCAGAACGCATTATAAATACCCGTATTATAAATCGCGTTTCGTCTTTTGATGCCGTAACGGTGGTGCGTGCCCAAGAAATTTTGAGACGCATGTTCGCGCGTTCGCTCCACATGATACGAATCGAACATTATTACCGAGTCATCCGGACGCACCCTCGCAAACGTAAGTGCCAAGTGGCGGGTAAAAGGGGTGTCGCGACGACGCGCCTGTCGAAAGGAAAAAAAAAAGTCGACCCGCTTACGCGCGCAATTTAACGATCCGTGTGGATTCATACGGAAGATGCTATATTCAGCGACCTCGCATAGGAATCGTCACGATAATCGCGGGAACGACACATTGCTCCCGTGTATTTTTACGCCATAGCTTCGTGAATTTGTACGCCGGTACGCTGTAGCGCGATAAAAATACGCTGGACACGCGCGCGTGTTAGTGAGCCGTTATCGTCTATGAATGGCTCATAGACGTATGAAGCATCTACGTCAGCATCGACCGATAAGACTTAAGCGGGAACAAGACGAAGGGGGTTAACTACGCGTTATACGTTAGCCGCCGTTGACGTCCAACTACACGGGCTATAGTGCGCGAGAAGGAGAGGATCCCAGAAATCGATAGGCCACGGTGCAAAAATAGTCCCGGGAGGATTGTCTGGGCGGACTTATGACCATCTCTCGTGTGAAACGCGCCTTTCGGATCGATGCACCATTCTTGTTTCAGGAGTCGCGCTTTCAAACGGATTTTTTTTACGTCGCCCTTCCCATAGAAATCAACGAATTATTATCTATACGGGACGCTCCTGATTTTCTCCAGATCACTTGTTTCCTCGTTTTGAATAAGTGTTTCTTTAAAGCTTCTTTCTGTTTTGGCTCAAACAATATTAGCTAAACGTTATCAAAATTCGAAAACTGCGGGCTTTTTACGTTTTTTTTTTCTAATCAACGACGAAAAAAATTTGACCGTAAATACTCGAAATTTGGCTTTCATCTCAAAATATAGAAATTTTACAGATTGCTTATTATTTATATTTGAATACAAACTATGTAAAATTTGAGCAATTCTCCTACTGGTTGAAAGTTATTTTTAATTTTCTCTTTGCTCTTGATACTTAAGTAAAATCGCGTTCTTTACTTGCAAATTTGATAAGAAAATAGCACTATGAATTAAATACAATTTTTTTACGTGCACTAATGAAACTCTAATAAATACTTGTGCAAAAGTTCATGTAGATTTATTTACTTGTTTCACTGTTATTTATCTAAAACTACAGTGAAATATGATTGAAAATTGTATTTTGGAAACTAAATCTTAGAAATGCTGGGACGAAGTTCCTTATTCATATATTTAATATTTAATTTTGTATGTAGTGTATTAGGATCAAAATTTCAATTTATTTGAAAATTAAATATCACTATTTTAATACTGAGAGAAAACTAAAAAGAAAAGTATCTAAAACGTACAGAAGTTTTTAAGAAAAGGTCAAGTTCACGAAAATCTGAAGCGTTATTTTGTATACTTTATACTTATAGAAACTACAAACTTGTGATATAAATATACTTTGCATCCTTGTAATAACTTCGGAAATGTCGGTTATAGCTTTTCCGTGGTGGGAAAAAAAGGGTAAAAGACGTGCAAATCCTTTTTTGTTTCCTGACTTTATACGAGCGATTTTATCCCTTCTCTCTCTCTCTCTCTCTCTCTCCTATTTTATCATGTATCCGCACTATTTTAAACTTTATATTTTTAACAGAAATTTTATATAAAGTATCCACATCCGCGGTTCGTAAAGCAATTATATTTTTAGTCAGTTCAGTCTCTCCCCACCGGCTACCTCAACCTTGCCCTGACGTTATCGCGGTTTATTAATATTTGCTTGCATTACGCTTTTGTAACTTCTTCACGTGGTAAATCTTTTTCCGCCGCCTCGATTATTATTAATAGAGAGCAGTTGAAAAAAAAAAGGTGTACACCGACATTAAAGCGCGGACACCGCGAACGAGTTTATACCCTTTCACGCACGATTTATACGCGCGCAGGGAAGGCGGCGGGGCGGGCTGGGTGTCGCGATCCTTCTCTCGGAAAAATCAAATTCTCGGCCGTGGAGAGCCGCGACATAATGGCAGTTACGATATCGCGGAACGATGCGCGTGTCGTGCGCCCTCGCGCAAGTGTTTGTTGCAACAAAATTGCGCGTTAAGAGGTCGCGGAAACGAGGAAGTACGGTATAAATTGTAGTTAAAACGCACAGTTCTCCGCGCGATAGTAAATTCACGTCTACGCCTCCGCACCGATCAATTTGCATACTCCTTAGAGAGCGAATGCGTCCGTTTTTAGAAAGTCCGCGACTGTTATTACTTTTGGCCTCTTCGCCGCCGATCTCTTATCGCAAATCGCAGCAGTCTGATCAAACTCATTTACAATTTGCGAATATATATATATATATATATATTTTTTTTTTGTCAATATTATATTATACTTTTCGATCGCCATGACTTCATTCGCGTTCAATTTAATTCAGCTTTGACATTGACCACTACGTCGCTCTATCAACTCGGCGATCGATACCTCGCCAATAAAAGAGGAATTAGCAGAAATTGTTGACCACGAGTCTCCGATTGTTTATTTTTCGCTCGAGCATTTCGCATTGACCAATAATAAATTATGCTTTTGCCTGATAATTGCTTCGGCGATTTCATTCTGAAATGCAAGTACATGAGAAGAACTTAAGCCTTGTTCCACGGGCTTATGATGGATAGCTTAGGTAATAGCCGGCGGGCAGTGATTTTAGAAGCACCGCGGGTTAGCCATTAATATAACTGTTGAAAGAGTATTATTCTTTTTCCATAACTCACCCTTGGAACTTGGCACTTAATCGATTTACTATTCATAATTCTCAATTTTCAATGGCCCTATAAGACATCGGAAGAATCGTCTCTGACTTTCTCCGTCTTGAAGAGTCACCGAGCACTCGAACGATGTGCGCGGATTTTGTCTCGTGTTAAGGGTTTCGTAATTAAATTACACTCGCGTCGATCCGATAGAGATAATTTCTGCAGCGGCAACTGTCATAATCGGAAATAACGCTCTCATCATTGCGCTACAAGCTACTGAAAGGCCAAAGTAAATGCTCGTATCTACCGGAAACGGTCATTAATCAACGATCTCGGTAACGTGTCGCGCAAAAACGTGCGAAAGCCTCGCAATCGTCGTAGTCGTCGTCGTCGTCGTCGTCGCGAGTTGTGAGTTGTCGTGACTCATCGCGTAGCTCGCGTAGCTCGCGTAGCGCCAAAGTACGTAATAGCGCGATCGTCGCGCGGCACAGGAGCGATTTAAAATACATCGCCTGCAGCGACTGTTTCGCATAAACGCTGATACAAAGTGTGAGAAGCATAGAGTTACTCGCACTCTCTTCTTTGCGACACATTTCTCACCGCGCGTAGAGAACCTTGAAATCGTCGCTGATATTTTTTCTTTTCGGGATCATGTTAAATTTTCGAACAGATAATACGCATCACTGATGAGGTACAATGAAAGGAGGCAATGGTGGAGGAAAATGGTGTTAAAGCGGCATTATAGTCGCGTTTGTTTATATACAGCCTGAAGAAACAATTACTAAATTTTAATAAAAAATTCAAATAATACTAATGAAACGTTTATTAAATATATATTTAACATAAGAACCACTAAGTTAATTTAAGTAATATTTTTTCTTCTAAAAAAAATATTTATGTACTATAAGTAAATATTTCATTAGTACTGTTCAAATAAATATCTTTTATTTAGGAATTTTTTCTCTCTCGGTGTATACACACATTCCCATATATGCGCGCGTGCGCGCACACACACAAAGCACAAGAACAAATACTATTCAAAATATTATTAAATAAAATAGAACGTCCAAGAATACACCGGTCTCTCAATTTGGAGTATCCGTTCTACTGGTTTATTTTTTTTTACGCGGTTGAGAATCGCATAAATAGAGTCTGTCAATATAAAAAAAGAAAAATATGTAAGAGAAAAACCCAGGTACGCTGTAAAAATATTTCACATATTTGCACAAAAGTAAAATAATAAAATGTAAGCTAAGAAAAACAAATTTATTGTTTTTTTTTGTCAGTTGTCAGTACTGTAACTCGAAAGTAGTCAATCAATGTAATAAATACAATCGAGTGAGAATGCCTTTGGCTTACTGATGCAGAATAATTTCAAAGATGCATTTTCTGAGCGCGTAAAAAAAGATCACGTATAAAAATCGAGAGATCAGAGTGTAAATGAAGAGCAGAACATGTATTACTTTTATTATAATAGATATTACTAAACAATTAACACCAATGCCGTGCTGTTAAATATTGCACACTAGAACGGAAGATCCGCTTTAACAGTACAAACTTGGCCTTTCTTTAAATCCCTTAATGTGTTTCCTTTAAAATTTGATTTTCAAACCAATTTTAGACTACCAGATTCCTTTGTATTCCAAGTTTTTAAATACTCTCTCGCATAGCACGGAACTCACGCTGTGACGTTTTAAAGCGCATCGTTCCGAAGGAAACTAGAAATCTCGCGCGTGGTCTCGTGCCAGAACATCTCGCGCGCATTGTCCGCTTTTCGTAATTTTACATACAGCGTCATCCCCGAAAGCGTCTTAATTTACATCTCGCGTCAATCTAGAATTCCTGCTACCTCCAATTGCGCCGTCCGCGTCGTGTTTGTTATCGCACGCGGATTCCTATTTATCTTCCGTACGCGACCTGCGTCTCGCGCGTCGATCAATAAAAGATATACAACGCAGAAACGTCGACCGCGAGAGCGAAGAGATGCAACGTGATCTCGCGAGGGGGGAGAGGGGGAGAAAAGAGAGAGAGAGAGAGAGAGAAAGAGAGAAACGTGTGCGCGTTGCCAAAAATCTCGCATCATCGGTTAACTGACTCATCGGCAGCATGGGGAAATATTTGACGCTCGCCGTACTAGTCATCCCGGGTATTTGGGGATGCTGGGTGGCTCAGGTGGTTGCGTGGCGGCCTGAAATAACGTCGCTCGCCCGCGCAAAATCGCGTCGATTAGGGCCACGAATAGTGCGCGCCCACCACCTCGTCAAGAGCCACCGGTAATTTTAGAACATTTTGTTGTGCCAGATCAACGTCGTCGGCGTGCGTCACTGTCTCTTTGCTCTTGGTGTACGTGCACCGGTTTTTACGTAAAGCCGATCGGGCAGAGCGGAGTGTTAACGCACATCGTCACGCGTGAGATCATCCCCTCTTACACAGAGGGAATTAATAAAACGATTTAAACAATTTCTATATTTGTCGTCTTGTCGATTCGGGAACATTCGTCCATGCAGACGAATAATTAAATATGCCCGCGCTATCTTTCAAACTGACTCGATAATCTATGATAATACGAGAGAGAGAGAGAGAGAGAGAGAGAGAGAGAGAGAGAGAGAGAGAGGTACCGATAATAGATATTATATTTTTCGAGACTATCGGCTTAGTTGGCCGCTTATTTCGGTAACGCTACAAGCCTGGTGTTCGCATCACCTGATAGTAAATCACTCGTTACCATTTTATTTCCCAACATTTCAACGTTTTACGTTGTAAAAATCATGAATACGTACAGAAAATAGTTCAATGGCTTGTTTCTCGCTTTATGCAAATCTGACAACGCGTATTTTCGCTCGATCTCGATTATTAAAAAGTGCATTCGTCGAGCTTCCCTACGCAATTATAATATAACGCAATGCTCATCAAAGGATAATCAAGAAGCGAAATAAAAAGCGCGCATTAAACAGGAGAAGGAGCGAGGGACAGAGAGAGAGAGAGAGAGAGAGTGCGAGAGAGAGAAATACAGAGCGGCGGATAGACAGAAGGCGGTAGGAAGGGGGCAAGACAACGAGAGAGCAAAACGGAGAGCGGGAGGGAGAGGGGGAACGGGCGCGTGGCAGCGCGTGGTGCCAAATAGGGCATCAGGTGGTTGCGAGACGCCCGCGAGAAAAAGATCGTACGCGCGTGCGCGTATATACGTGACTGCTGCTAACTGGGCGCTCACGCACGCACGCAGGCACGCACGCAGGCACGCACGCAGGCACGCACGCGTCCGCACAAATGGCACGCGTCTCTTACCCTCCCGGAGGAGAGGTGCCGCGGTCTGTCTCACGTACGGTAGACACGCGCGCCCACAGATCTCAAGAGACAGAGAGAGAGAGAAAACCACTGGTCCGGGGATAAAATTACTTTCTCCATACGCGATGGATTTGTATCGCTTTTACCGCGGATGACTACGTAACTATTTATACATACATATATGCAATCGGCCAAACGCTACATTCTCGACGCTCCGTCCATCGTGATAGATCCAATAATAGCAGAGTAGACCAGAGAGAGAGAGAGAGAGAGAGAGAGACGGGGGGTGGGAGTAGGTCCCTTGCTCCCCCGCGATCGATGGTCTCCACCACACGTCATCCCGTGCGATATGTACGAGAGCACGAGATAGCGATCTGCGGAATTTCATTATCATGCCGCACGCCTTTTCAGCGGACTCGACGTGTTACCGATATAAACGCGGCAATTTGCGCGCGCCGCGTGTAAGTAGACAGAGAATACTTATTCTCTAGAACTTGGCGCATAATTGACAGTAATGCAAGATAATTTACCCGCGGCGCGGCTTACCATATTTGTGTCCCGCGCGCGACTACGTGCGAGCCGTTTAATAATTTCGCGCCGAGCCGACAACAAGCGCGGGGATTATGACAGGAATAGCCTCCTATCGACGTTGACGACAAGTCTCGCGATCCGGCCTGCTTATTTTAAATTCATGATTAACCGTACGCATCCGAAAATGAAACGCCGAGTTCTCGTCTGCTCTGAGCGAGAGCTCGAAGAATAAAGGAGGAAAGGGAAAAGGAAAAAATGAGAATCACTCGTTCGGTCGGCCGACCGGCGACAGAGTCGCGCTCCGCGCGACAACAACGTCGAGCGACGTCGAATTGATCGCGCGCGCTGTGCTCTCCGCTTCGCTTTTCCGCTCTCCTTAGGCCAATTCGCGGCTTTTCCTCCATCTTTCCTCCACCGTCGCGTGCTCGCGCGCCTTCTCGAAAGTACCTCGTGGTGGGACAACAGTCGCGCGCCGCGGGTCTACGTCACGACGCTCTACGTCACTAGTGAACGGGGGGTTGTGGGTGCCAGCGGGGGAGCCGCGGGGCGGAGGAGGAGGAAGCTCCCGTGGTGGGACGCTAGTACACGGACGCGGAGGGAGATAGGGGAAGGTGGCGGCGGCGCGCGAAGGGCGACCGGTGGGGGGTAGATATACGTTCGTAAGCACAGACTGGTAACGACGACGACGCGAGAAGCACGGAGTCAGGGGAGAAGAGGATCGTTCAGGTCTCACGCGTATGTGTGCGTATATATCACGTACGTGCGCGCGTCGTGTACGTATATTTAAATATACGCGCGCGTATATCTAAATACACATGTATAGGCTTGGCGTGTATAAATACGCGTATACGTATGAAGACGTATCTCTCTCTCTCTCTCTCGCGAGCGCGCGCGCGCGCACACACGCGTGCGTAGACATTGGTCCGGCCTGGCGGGGATTGGCTGGCGGTCTCGACTCGGCGCTTCCAAATATGGGACAGTCTCGGCGGTCCATTCATAAAACTACGGGGCGCGCCGCCGCTCGGCTCAGTTCGTGCGCGACCCCCACGCATCGCGCGTCCTTTAACAACATCGCCGTGCACGAGCCAATACACATTCTCTCAGCTCCGAGAGAGACTATACAACTCTGCCCGAAGGAGAGCCGCGCTTAAAGAAAGAGAAAGAGAGGTAAACGCACGCGTGGAAAGAAAGAGAGACGAATAAACATGGATGGGCAGAGAGAAAAAAAGGAGGAAGAGAGATAGAGAAAAGGAAAGAAAGTGGGAGAGAAAAAGTCGACGCGTAAAACGCGCGCGGTCACTCGCGCTCGCGCGCGCGCGCGCACGCGCACCTACGCACACGTTCCCGAATCGTACACACTGTATTTACTCACTCGCGCACAGATTCGGAGCACGCGTGGACCTGACGCGGCGGCGGCGGCGGCGGCGGCGGCGGCGGCAGCGGCGGCAGCAGCAGCAGCGGCGGCGGTTGCTGACGACGGTGGTGGTGGTGGTGGTGGTGGTGGTGGCGGCGGCAGCGACAGCGGCATCGGCGACGGTTGGTGGTGGTTGGCGCGGCGGCGGCGGCGGCGACGGCGACGGCGGGTGGCGGTTGCCGGACACGTCTTCTCCCGCCGCACGAATACTTTTGCCTCGCTTTCCGACGCGTATTCACATCGACTCTCGCGGAGCGCGTCCGTGACGTGCGGGAAGGTGAGAAGAGGAGTGTAATACCCCGGACCGGTCCCGCGATACATACCGTCGTTTTATAAATCTCTCCTTCTCGCGCGTCCGCGAGGTGAAAAACCAGGTGGTACCAGGTGTGCACCTTTGACCAAAACTGACCGATCGACGAAATACCTATACATATACGAGAGAATCACAACGGTCCTACACGCGCGTAGCTTTCTTGGCGCACGGTGATGGTAAATAAATTGGTGTCGGTGATGGTGATTACTAGTGATCGGTGGTGGTCCATTCCGCGACGTGGTGTTACCGGCCACGGCTGGTGGCATCCATCGAGGTAAAACAATAAAAAAAACAAAACAAAAAAAAACAGACAAGAAGAGACACCTCTTTTTCTCGCGTCAAACCGGCGCGCGAACAGCTCGATTGAGTTAACCAAGGGCGCGCGCCACGCGATCGAGCAAGAAAGAGGGAAACGTCACGCATACTTAATCGCTACTAATCCTACTAGCCGAAAGAAGTAGAATGACGGAACGATTCCTCTGCCGACAGATCGCGAGACATTAACGCATTTTTCACACGTCTCTAACACGCGCGCTATTTACGTTGGCAGATAGAAGGAGAAGGATAGAGAAAGAGAGAGCGCGGGAGAAAGAGCAAAAGATAATTTAATTGCTCGTGGAATAATAACTTAAAACTCTCGGAGCGATCGAAGAGAACCAGCATAATTTTAACCATAATAATTACGTTGAACGATACAACCGCAGGCGAGGACACGCAGTGCGGCACCGAGGATTCTGCCGTTGCCCAGGGAGGTGATCAGCTCCAGAGGATGACTATGGACGGCGTAGAGGTGGGCTCGCAGCCGCACGCGGCCACCAGCCCGTTTCTGCTCTCCTCGCCACCGTTGGGTCACCATCATCATCATCACGCGACGTTCAATCTGCCGGTGCAGCTGAGCTTCGACGCGTGTTTACCATACAACGCGGCCTCTTCCTCGTCGTCCGGCTCGGTCACCTGCGGCGTCAGCGGGACAACCGTGAACGCGATCTGCACAAACTCCTCTATCGGCTGCGACAAGGGTCCAGCAGCGTTGCTCTCTTCGAGCGTACCGCTACACATGCAGCTTCAGATCAGCTCGACCGCCCCCTCGGAACACAACCACGGCCGACATCATCAACACCATCATCGACTGGACGATCATCAATTGCACCCCAATGCATCGTCACCATCGACCGACCCTGCGGACGGCAAGAGGCACCGGCAGCCTGGTGATGACGATGATAAAAGTTGCATCAGGAATTGTCGGAACGATATTCACGATACGAACGATAAGGATAAACCCGGCGACCTGAACACGCCGGTCACCACCAGTAGCGACCTACCGTCTTTCTTCGGGCCTTCCGCGCTTGTCGAACCGCCACCGATCTCAGGTATCTACAATCAGCTAATCCTTAAAACGAGAACGATCGATCGAGAGGAACAGCCTCTCGTTTCTCTCTCTCTCTGCTTATTATTTCTTTCGAATGCGTTTCGTTGGTGGCGTAAACGCACAGGGAGACAACATACTTGTTACAAAACGCGATTGTAGCGTATGGCCGAACTCAAAGCCAATCAGACACGATCTGTATCCCTCGTGATTCGGCGAACATTAACAGGATTACATGGGTGCGAAAACATGACGCCCATTGAACACGTACTGTTTCGCTTTCGTCGACCTTTCGCTTTCTATAACGTCCGCGAGCTCCTCGCGCGCCTTGATGCCTGGTCGTTAGCATCTGCATCATTCGCGGGAAAATTTAGATATCGCCCAAGTACTCGGGATACCGCCACTCTCGGCGGTGCGCAAGCAGCCGCGACGTCTGCGGCGAGGAGCCACGAGGCATGTTACTGACGTTTATTACACTCGCCCGCGAAAACACGTAATATCGAAGGTCTGTCCGCCTGTCGCGGATCAATACCCAACGACCCCGACATTCAGAGACCTTCCTCTGCATCACCGCCGCCGCCACCACCTCCTCCTCTTCCTTCTCCTCCACCACCTCCTCCTCCTCCTCCTCCTCCTCTCTCTCTCTCTCTCTCTCTCTCTCTCTCTCTCTCTCTCTCTCTCTCCTCTCTCTCCCTCCTCCTCCCACTATCCCTTCGGTTCGGTTCATTCATGCTTTCAACTGCCCCCACCTCCGCCACCCTCAGTACCGTAATAACCCTCCCGATTATCGTACAGCTTTACAAAGGCGTTTGCTATACACCTTTTTATCTTTTGACATGAAAGTATGTATATTTAATAAAAGCACACACACACAATTACGACGATCTCTGGCGCATTTTATTCCGCAGCGATATACTCGACAAGTTATATTGGGAGAATATTATCGAATCGGGAAAATCCTTTTATTTGAAAAAAAAATAAAAAAAAAGACGCATCGTACTACGTTCCATTTGATTTTGATGAGCACTTCATCAACGTCAGTTAGCAATTATATGCGTAGGAAAGGAAGTAACAACGCGGCAGGATGCAGACAAAAGATAGAGACTCTGAGAGATAAAGTCACCCCCGTATCGCGCGTTTCTTCCTGTTGGCTCCCGGTACAAACACACACCCGTTCGTCGCGTATATAGGGCACATAATGAAACATACGTGACACGCACGTGGTACGTTCGAAATCGAGAACTAAGCGATCATCTTATCTTTCTGCTTTCACAGGCAGTCTGGCGAGTGAAGATCTCTTGGACGAAGCGACCGCGGAGGAAGACGAGAACGGCGCGTCCGCGAGCAGGGATCATCGGCAGCATCATCATCATCAAGACGCGCGAAATGCCGTCACGTCGAACGCGCCCTCCTCGAGCAGTCCGCCGTCGCGTCATCATCAGACGACTCAGGACGAGGCGGATCGCTGCAACGCGCTGCAGAGTGGTGTAATTTTGTACTCACCGCATTCCACGTCCACTGCGCCTGCGACGAGCGTAAATATCTGCAACGTCCCCACGTTGACTTATCGCGGCGTCTTCACCACGACCTGCACGCAGTCCTCGCCTCTGAGCAACCTCCAGGGCGAACAGCAGCAGCAACAGCAGCAACCGCAACAGCCGGCGGGTCAAGAGCTGTGGCCGCCGTTACCGTCTCCAACCTTAACCTTGGCGGGCCAGCCGTTCCTTCACCCCAATTTACACTCGACCGCGTACAGCGGCGAAACCGTCGAATTACTGCAGGTCGATTCGAAGCCACCCCCGCCGCCGGGTTATCACGATACGGCGACTACCACCCCCGCGACCTGGCTGACGGGTCACGAGGACGCCTACGATCCCGGTCTCCTCTCCCACCACCACTCTCATACTCATCACCAGGAGACAACGTTGAAGCAGGAGCCGACCGGCACCGGTTACACTCCCAGCGTACAACAGCCGCAACAAGCTCAGGCGCAGGCTCAGCAACAGCAGCAACAAGCTCCGCCGTCTACCACCTGCGGTAGCACGGGGGTCCAGCTGGCCGAGTACAATCCGAGCACATCCAAGGGCCACGAAATCCTCTCTCAGGTCTATCAGCAGAGTGCACTACCGCTTCGCTTGGTCCCCGTGAAGCCACGAAAGTATCCGAATCGACCGAGCAAGACGCCGGTCCACGAGCGGCCCTACGCCTGTCCGGTGGACGGCTGCGATCGCAGGTTCTCCCGCAGCGACGAGCTTACCCGGCACATACGCATCCATACCGGGCAGAAACCGTTCCAGTGTCGCATCTGCATGCGCTCGTTCTCGAGGAGCGATCACCTGACCACTCACGTGCGCACACACACCGGCGAAAAACCCTTTTGCTGTGATCAGTGCGGCCGAAAGTTCGCCAGGAGCGATGAGAAGAAGCGCCATGCGAAGGTACATCTCAAGCAGAGGCTGAAGCGCGAGGCCTCGCACTCTAATCCGAGATCCCATCATCAGAGCCACGCGTCGTCACCCTGCAATCAATGAATTCCATGACAACGATGTTGAAAAGTCTCCTTTAACGTTGAGATCTCATCAAGTCGGTCACTTTCTGACAAATTGTGATCTATGTCTCCCCGATTCTACTTCTCCTCCTATTATCTCTTGTCTCTCTCCCTCTCCCTCTCTTTCGCTCTACTCTTTCTCACCCATCGCTCGCTCGCTCCCTCCCTCCCTCCTTTCCCTGCGTCTCTCATGATGACCGATGAAGAAATCGCGGAAATCTTTAGGCGGTCAAAATTGATCCGTCACCGACTGATCCGTCATTTATTGTCGGTCTATTAAATCTTTATATTATCTTAAAACATAGCTGGACAAATTAATTGAATATTATGAGCAGAGGAATTCTTTGAAGTTTTCGCTATCGTATCTACAAATCACAAGAATAAATAATAAACAATTTGCTCATTCTGAAAATCATTATAAGTTAAAAAAGAAAGAATTAAATGTCGCATATGCAATTCTTATCATTCGCGAGAGAACGATTAACTTCATGTATTTTAAGATGAAATTTGTAAAAATACGGTTTACTCATTGTACAAAAATAATCTTTCTTGCGTCATAGCGAAAAATCGAAGTACTTAAAATATACACACATTCTGTGTGATCATTGAAAACGAGTTCGCAGTTGAATAGAAGCAACCACAATGAAGTGAAAGTTAATCGTTCGATTATAAAAAAAATCCCATTCTTAAAATAGAAAAATGACAGACATTATTCCGCTTTACATGTACTTCGTGTCTTAGCTTGTATCTAGATACGAAATGTAAACTCTCTCCCTCTCTCTCTCTCTCTCTCTCTCTCTCTCTCTCTCTCTGTCTCCCTTCTACGCGAAATATTCGGGGTAGCATTGCATATCTAGATACCATTGAACGAAGTAAGAGCATTTTCGTGCTATTGTATAACACGAAATCGATACCATCCACAGCTTCCGGGAATCGTAGAGCAAAGCGGAAAACATAGAGAGAGAGAGAGAGGAGGGGAGGGAGGGAGAGATGATAAAAGAGATAGAGAGGGTGGGATGAAAAGGAACAATGTGTCTCAATTGCATGCGAACGACTCTGTGCAATGTAATGCTATGTAAAACGATAAAGTATTATATATCGACTCGTTCCGTGGTCAATATGAGAGAAGCGGGTTTCAATATTTAAGAACATATATCTCTCCTATCCCGCCCCCTCCACCCTACTCCACTTCACCCCGTTAAGAGCGCAATTTAAAAGACCCATGCGGTTCGAGTGCAATTTCCAAGAAATTCATATTTTCATGGAGCTGTATACTTATAGGTAGGCCAATCTTAAGGAAGGCGGGACTTGTTGATAAGGTTCGCGGCAATGGAACTAGAGATATTTTTTTATTAAGTATATATTTGTATATATAACTATGATTCATACTCTGAATCTCTCTTTCTCAAGCAAAAAGAAAGAAAAATGGTCAAAAGTATTTATTTTTGAAAAAGATTTTATGGAATTGTGTTAGAAGACGTATAGATGCTTTAAAAAAAAAAAAGGAATAAAAGTTCCTCTTCTCGCAATTAATGTTGTTAAAAAGTTAGTTTCGACGATTGTTAAATTTTTCGCGATTCTATACTTTCCCCGCCATTGAAACTGTGCAATATATTTTTGTAAATTTCCCCGCATAATAATTCTCACCGAATTTTCATTTTGCAGCGATCGCTTTTCTTTCCCTTTCGTCTCCCTCCCCATTTTTTTTTACTGTTTTCGTTGGCCTTTGCACTTTTATGTTCTCATGCTGTATTTTCTTCGTGCTCCGAACACGCTAAATCTCGGCTGTCTCCGTCAAATACTTCCAATTCTCAATCATTCTTTCGCCTTCAACCCCCTCCCTCCTCTTTCCCACATTGCTGTAAAAAAATTCCACGACTAATTATAATTAAACGTGATTATCGTTGTTGAAAGAAATATTTCATGTACATATGTATATAACTTATTATACATAATTGCTGTATGTATGTAAAATCTAACGTTCTCTTGCCATCTCCTCTTCCCTCGTCCCTTTCTTTTCTTTTCTTCATTTCACATTATTATCACGTACGTGTATACATATATTTAGCGATTGTTAATGTTATGTATATGTTGCTCTATTTATTAACAAGATGACTATATCAAATGAATATATTGTTAAAGTTAAATCATTATTTTTATTATTGTAACGTGACTATTCTGACGTGCAATGCGTTGCAGCAATGACAGAGATGATATGGTATCTAAGCTTTTATGAAATGTAAACGTAAATTCGCATATGTATACATACATGCGCGTACACATACACATATACATATACGAAACAACACACAACACACACATCATATGCGAACGCGATGATACACACTATATAAATTGTAAACGCAATGTAATGCAAGCGCGTCCCCAAGAGAATACTTTTTTTACAGATAGTATTATCCTATCGCTAGATAAATTAAATGTAATTATTATACATATTGCGCTCCGGGTGCAATGCACATAACAAGAGCTCCCAGCTACCTGTATATTCGTGTTGTCATCATCGCTCCTGCATATGCTTCTCTTTGCAAAGCGGGTAACGCGAACAATCTTGCAACAATTATTAACAGAAATACAATTAACATTGACTCGAGGCCAAGTTGTTTTGATTATTTTCGTAACCCTTTCACAAGAATTGTATGCAAACCGTTTACAAAGAAGGGATTAAACGATTGGTGGATGCATTCCTTGAGCAATTCGGAGTCGATTTCAAAGTTTTCTCGGCGAGATAGAAATTTTATCATTAATTAAGTTTTAAATCAAAATTCTTGCTCCAAAGTTTGCTCAAAATTACGAAAAAAATTTTATTTATATTTTTATTTCGGAATTCTTTTTGATCTAAAATTTATTATTTCTTAATATAAAAAAATTAATATTTTTATTAAAAGTCAGCCTTGCGTATTGCTCAAGGAACATGCCGTCAAGTTTTAAACACTTGAACCTTTCTTCGATGCTCTGTGTTACAAACACAAAACGTATACAACAAGCTCGCGGAGCATTAGTCCACGCACGATCGTAAGCATTCCGATAGTATTAAGGCAAATTAACTTTCATTGAAAATCCTAAAATTCGCAACGTCCAGTCGATTGATTTGGATTGAAATTTGAATCCAATTATAAGATGATAAATAAAAATATTATTTGTAAAACTGTGTCTTTAACTTGAACCATTTATAAGAAATTAGCTCAATGTTTTATTCGAAAAGTGAAATAAATTTTCTTAATAAAAATACCGACAAATATAGTTTATAAGATGTGTTTTCAATATTCAAAGAAAAAATTGTAATTAAGTATTCTAGTTTGATCGGTTAAAAAATTTTCTTCAATAAATTAAAAAAATTTTATAATATTAAGAATAAGCCTTATTTAAAACGATTTAATGAAATTCGAAAAGTTTATTCACGTTTTGAAGAACGCGGTATATGGGCTAAACAAATTTGTAACATTTTAAATGCGTTTTTCTTTAATTCATGTTTTTCAACCTTGTCCCAGGTCTTTCTCAGAATTACTGAACCAACCGATTTCTGCATAGAAACAAAATATTCGTAAAATATTCTTGTAGCTATGATTCGAACTAGGATTTTTTAAATATCTTGAAGAGTTATTTTTATAACTTGCAAAAGTTAAAAAATATTGCAAAATTCCATTCTTTATTTTTAGTTTAAATATTTAATAATCATTTTGTTCAATATTGCGGTAAATGATTTATTCTAGTTCCAACGATAACTACATTTGTGTAAATTAAAATAAACCTTGGATTATTGGTTTAAGATCAGCACGAAGGACAATGTAAACAGAATTTTTTTAAATTATGCTGTATTTATAAATAAATTTCTATATTAAATATTAAGGATTAAAAATTAAATTTTTATAAAGTTAAGGAAGTATAATAAACACGTATCCAAGATGTTTTCATTCAGAGCAAAAATTCGTAAAGATCTTTAAAAGTTTTTAAAATAGTCCTTCAAACTAGAATACTCTCTTGATTGTGCCGTTAGATAGTAAATAACAAGATTTTATTGTCCGGTTAATTTTAATTCGAGAGCGGCAAGAAAATACTCGTGATATTTGAAATTAAATTTTTTAAGCTCGCAAAAAGATACTTGATAAAATTTTTTATGAAAAAGAAAATTATTTCGATGTTCAACAAATACGACCTGTTCGATACACGTGCCCGCGTGTGTGCGTCCGAACCCATACAATATAATTTCACTGGAAGAAAATGTCAGAGTTTGTTTCCGATAAAAATTTCACAGAGATTTAATTAAACCGACGAATTTAGCCGCGGTCGTGATGGAAACGCGGAAAGCTGAACCGTGGGGAGAGAACAGCAGCAGCAGCAGCAGCAGCCGCCGCCGCCGCCGCCGCCGCCGCGCATTCGAAACGCCTAGTCCGCGAGGATGAGGACGCGAGCGGAAGAGGAGACGTCACTTCAACCTCCGTTCATTGTTGCAAAAGCGTTCCTTCGGCGGAAATATTCGCGACCGTAACGCGCAGACAATAGTTTCGCGGTTTGAATCCGACGCGATCGATCCTCTCCTCTCTCCTCTCTTTCTCTCTCTCGCAGATATCTTGCCACCACGGTTTCGGCCGCAGCTTGGTAGCTCGCGCTCCCGTAAAAAGAGGGAAAGAGAGAGCGCGAACGCCGCGATATAGCCGCTACATATGTATAGGTATACAAGGCACCTATATAAGAAAGACAGTACGCGAGCGACAGTGAGCACGAGTGAAGCTGAGAGCACGTCTATAAATAGGACCGGAGAGCGAGATGAAGCCTCCTCTGCACTTCGCGGTATACCTTCCGCTGCTCTCCGTCTTACCGCGAGAGAAATCCCTCCGAGGACTCTTCTCCTTTTCTCTCTTTTTGCGTTTTGCCGTCCCTTCGTTCCCCGCGTTATCCGTAAAACGTCGCGTCTTCGTCTTCGTCTTCCTTTATCTTAATAGATATCTGTCTTAGCTTGAGGACAATTTTGCCTTTTTTTCTTCTATTAGGTTTTTTTTTTTTAATATCAATGAACAAAGACCCGACGAAAAGATATTTCGTCACAGACAAATAGAAAGCTCAATGATATTTTAGATAAATCGATATTTCAGGTATAATTGTAAATCAAGGTCCTCGATTCAGCGTCTAAACACCTGTTGTCCAGGACGAGAAAAAGTTGGAACTTTCCAGGGCATCCTACGCTATCGGCTTGAAACGGCTTGATATCATCGATTATTCGTTAAATAGCAAAGTACGGGGTTGCACAAGGTTCCGCGTTGCACGATCTTACACCACGATTTCGGGATGCGAGAGAATCAATTCCCGGTACTAAGAGACCAGTCGAGTTTACGTCATTTTTCAGAATTAGTGCGCGCTGCGATATTAAAGTGAAAAATCCAGTGGCGGTGGGTGGCGAGAGGTAGATAGGTAGGTAAAACCGGCCGGGGTGCGCCGGTGTCGTTACTCCGTTGCGTCGCAGCATCCGCGAAAGGCCCTGCTAGGGGTTAGGGTCACGTCACGGCAAACGGAAGAGCGTTGGCAGTGGGGGTGGAGGGGAAGGGAGGGGAGGGGGAGAAAACGGGGAGGCAAGAGAGAGAGAGAGAGGAGGGAGAGAGAAAGGGAGACGGCGGGAGAGTTCATTGAGCAACGGCACGTGTACGCGAGATAGAGAGTGCGGCTGCGATACGGGGTGGGACCCGGGGGGAGGGTGGGAGGAGTAGCGGCAGCGCGGCGGCAGTAGGGCGAAAAGGGGTTGCCAAGCGACCATAACCGTGGGTTGCCCTTGGCGACTAGTTGCGTCACTGCAGCGTCGCGTGACGTCACGCGACGCCACTGCCCTTGACCGTCGCGGGGATGACACTGGGGAGAGCGTCCTGGCGACCCTGCCTGCAACTCCGTCGCCCCGCCCCGCCCCGCTCTACCAACCTTCTCCCTGACACTGGGATACGCAGGGATATAACTCTATATATAGAAGCGGACTGAACGCACACAAACACACACCCACGAGCGACGAGCGACGAGCGGCGAGCGGCGAGCGGCGTCGAACGCACGCGGCTCACCTTTCGATCGGGGGCTCCTGCGCTGGAAGGTGCTGGAACGCAGCCCCCGATATGCATCGCGTATCGCGGTGTGTTTTGACACGCGACTCGAAATAGCATTAGCGCGCCTCCCGTCGGCGCTATTTTCGGAATTACGCTGCTACACGGTTATTGTTATGCCAACGATAGAGAAAGAGAGAGAGAGAGAGAGAGAGAGCCAGCGGGTGCGACAAGCGTTCGCGTTTGCGAGAACCCTCGCCTCGGTAATCGATTGACGCGAGTTTACACGTCGCGTGCAATATTTATAGAATGACGCGCGGGACTTGTTTAACGTAATGCGAGCTCACTTAATACAATTCCCACTTGTCAATGACGATAGTCGCCGTCTCTTCCGTGACACGGCTTTCTACTTTCTATTCTTTCTTTTCGTTCTTTCTATACTCCCTCTCCCCTTCGACATGTCGTTCATCCAAACACGTCACACGCGCGATGCGTTTCTACCGTAGATTATGAAAATAATTCCGCGAAAATTATATCCTCCTATGTGAAAATTTCTCTTGCTCCTTCCTCCCTTCTCTCTTGATTTTCGTCGATCCCCTCAACATACTTCTGACGAATCGTTAGATAAGACAGAATTTCGTGAAAATTTGGCCTGATTTGTAGGCATGATAAATTCTATGTAAGATTGTGTATGTCACATCTCAAAGCATTATTAAAAATATACTTTCATAAACTGTTCCATTATTACATTTGAATATTCGTGTAAAATTTAAACACAATTCTTTTATCGGTTTACAGCTTGCTCTTGATTCTTGTGTATAATCGCGTCTTATAGTATTTTTTTTCTTGCAAATAGTGGCATTGCAAATTTTTACACTGATTTTTATATTGAAGAAATTCCATTAAATATTCGTGTAAAAGTTTAATTTGAGCCTTGCTCGTTTAAAAATTATTTATTCAAAATTGCAGCAATTTATTTCGAAGCTAAAATTCGAGTGTTTGCGATTAAAACTTTTGGTCGTTGATTAGAAAAAAAAAAACAAAAGCTATTTTTTAAATTTCGATAATTTTTAGCTGATATTGTATAGCTGAAGTATCCTTAAAGTATTTTCTATTGGAACAAACGCGAGGGAGCCGTGTCTTATCGTGTTCACATTCAGGACCCGAGCAACTGCTCTGCTCTCCTAATCGTTGTTTTCCCCGTCATCCCTAGACACGCTTGTGAGATATTATTTTGCGACTAGCCATTACCCTTTTCCCTCTCGTCATAATTATACTATAAAAAGATCTAGATAATGATGGCTATAATTAATCGTTTTACATGCTTACGACAAGAGATATTAATTATGCTAATTAACTTGATCTTGTATATTATACATGTATATTTATTTAAGTCCAATGATAATAAGTAGTTTAGGAGCTAAAATACATTTGTGTTTTGTTCTCCGTTGTCATGTGATCTTTGTTGATCGAATAAACATGTGTTATATATTTCTGCACGATAAAATATATAACACCTATATTACACATTCCACAGGTGTACCTTCTATAAATATTAAAGGTATTTAAGAACGCGCGTTATTTACGCGCTGTATAATCCTGCGAGGCAAGAGTGCAGAAATAACTGTAGATATATAAAACGCGAGCATCAACATTCATCACAATTTCTAAACAACAATTCGACAACGAGATATTATCGCGGGTATACGATCGAGAGCCATTTCGGAAGAATCTACAAATTTCGCCAAATAAGATCTTTAATTACTGTAATTTTTCCAACGTGCGATTTTTCCAATGTACACGCGAAAAAACAATCTCGCAATTTTCGCAATATCTCTCTTGGCAGATTTTTTCCTCCGCCGCCGTGCTGCGCGAATTTCCACGATATCTATCAGTGGCGACGGATTATCTACCCACGCAGAGTTCACACTTATCGCGGCTATTCGATCGACACGCGATAATGTGATGATATCCGCTAGATATCGCGTTATTATTTGGCAGATATATTTTACTTACATGTAAAACGTTCGATATCCGGGGCGATACTCTTGCTCGAAATTTTATCGAACACCGCATTCGCTTTCAAGAATATTCGACACGTTGGATTTCGGACTGAAAATATAAAAAATATCAAAATGTATGTATTTCAAACAGGTCTGTGTAAAGAATTTTCGGAATAAAGGGCATACCTCATGAATTTAGCGTATCCACATACGCTTTTCGCAAATAAGCGATTACTTTTGCAATTTTACAATACAATTTGTCTCAAACGGCACAGCTTCAAATTAACCGTTAAGTCTATAAGCCATGAAGCACAAATATCTAGACAGGATGCCGCTCCCTAACTTGACGCTAGCACGCGTAGATGGCGGTTCAGCATAATAGTTCCTTATTCTAGGGATTTTAACACTGGACTCTCCATTTCTGGTTTATATTTTTGGATCGAACGAATCTAGATATTCGTTCACTACGATTGCCAATTAAAAAACCTATAAAAATCTGTACTTTTAATTTTATATTAATATATCATTTTTTAAATTTTATGTTGTAATAATTCTTTCGCACCTGTCGAATACTTGCAAGACGTTAAATGACACAATGTCAAATTTTTAAAACTGTCCATTAAAAAAACCAATCCAAAAATGGAAGATTTTAAATGTATCTATGCACCCGCATTTCCAATCTAAATCGTCAAAATTTTTAAACGTTTCTTCTGAAATTAAAAATTGAGACATTTTTTGTATATATCCTGTTGTTTGATCATATATAACATATACATTATCACGGTACAAACGTGTACCAACAAAAAATAGATGTGGGGAGTTAAAAAATACATATCTCTCATAGTTTTAATATATATACATATATCGTGATAAAATTGTAATGCAATCTGTGGTTTATATTTTTTTAGGATCTATAATGTCTATTGAAATAACATTGTTTTTGTATTATAAAGATATGAATAATAAACTGTATAACACCGGACTTGATCAATGTGCGGTAAAACATCTATCTTTCTTTTCTTTGAGATAGATATACGCTGAGTGAACAAACGTACAAAAATGCATCCCAATATTTTTTCTGTTAAAATATTTACATCATTTAGTAAATGCAAACGGATTGTTAAAATTTGATTCATTTTTTATTAGACTTATTTAGACAAGACCAAAGGTCTTAAATCAGATTATTTTTGTTTTCGCTAATTCACTCACGTATAGTTGCTCTTAAGATTGAGTGGATTATAATACCTCATAGCCATCCGTGTACAAAAAATATTTTGTATGTGCCAATCAAATATTTGTTCGCAGTAACGTTAGTTTAAATCAGGCAATCTTGTTATGTTACACATTCTCAAGAGATTTTTTACAGCTCATTATATTAAGTCAATTATTTACGAAACCTTCAGCGAGAAATAGGAAGGGTTTGTTTCTCAAGCCATTTGAGCGCTTGATTGTTCTCTGATCCTTGTAGTAAAGGTCTTAAGACCTCCAAACATTTCACATGATAATTATTTAAATATTCGATCTGAAATAAGGCATGTTGTAAAATGCAAATAAAATATCTTTAAATAAAATCAGAAATATATAGAATATGCATACCTCCTTGTCCGTAAGCATTGATACATCGAGCAGACTCGTTTGAATAGGTACAAGCGTCATGGTCTCAAAGGTCAGAAAACCTCGGTTCTTGTGATTGTAAGGTGTCTTTGCGGGAATGACTAACTCGATATTCTCCAATCTTATACCAAACTTTCCATCTTCATAATATCCTGGCTCTGATTTTTTAGACATATATTATACTTAATTATTTCGATTACGTAAATAATAATATTCTATTTACATGCTTTTATTTCGTACCATTTGATAAGAACATTCCAGGTTGTAAACCTGGATCATCTGGATGTGGTTTCCATGAAATACCAATCGGCTCCTCATGGACATTAAGATAGGATCCCACTCCATGGCCAGTACCATGAAGGTAATCAAGACTGCAAAGTTAATTCTTATATTAGATATAATGAGAATTGAATTTTTCTTAAAATAGTATTCAGAATGTATTTTAAATTTTGTAAAAGAATTCTAGGGTTTTACACGAATTTCGTTCAAAATTTCAGCTAAGAGAATTTTTTAATGCAGCTTTGAAATAAATTTATATCTTTTAATGTTCCTTAATCATACAACCACAAAGAAAAATCACTTGAGTTTTGAATATTAAACTTGAGAAAATACTAAAAATAAATATGAATTAAATAACATATATCTGTTCATAGTACACAAATTTAACTCGACAGAAATAAAAGATTCATGAAATACACAATACCAATTAGGAAAGATGAATTGTCCTCTTTTCTGTAATTGACTTTTTTTTTTTAATTTACAAATTCCATGAAAATGTATGTGAATACATATGGATGTATGCCATATTTATTGCTAATCATTTGCAAACACTATAAAAAAATAGTCAAAGAAATAATTTTGTTACAAAGACAGATTTTAAATGTAACAGTAAAATTTTAAAAATATTCTTGACTATCAATAAAATCCCATAAAAATTCATAACTTTTAAGGATACAAAAAAACTTCCTGAAAATTCCAAGTTTTCCTGGTAGTAAATACCCTGAGTATTTTTCAATGTCATAAATTAATAAAAATATTTATATACCCAACGCTCCATAAACTTTCGCGAGCCAATGTGTCGAGATAGTTTCCCTTCGTTTTCAAGGGAAATACCATAGTCGACAGTCTGCATTGTCCCTTAAAAACTCTGGTGAAGCATTCACGTTCGAAATTCGTTGGTTCGCCAAAGTGCAACGTTCTCGTTACATCTGTCGTACCGTCTCGATACTGTGCACCAGAATCACAGAGATAAAGTTCTTTATTAGTAATAGGTATGTCAGTCTCTGCTGTAGGTGAATAATGAATAACCGCTCCGTGAGGACCGACAGACGATATAGTTGGAAAACTTAATCCGATAAAGTGGTCTTGTTCCCTTATGAAAAAAAAAAACAAGTTTTTTTATATCTACATTTTACAGTTTTTTTGCAAAATAGAATCAACTTACTGTCTAAACTTTTCCAACTGCGTTGCACCTGAAATCTCCGTAATGCACTCGTTCGTATTCTTGATCTTGTCCTCTAGCCAGGCAAAATATTTTACAAGAGCGGCAGAATCTCTCGTGTGCGACGCTCTCATACCTTCTATTTCGACAGGATTCTTTATCGACTTCATAACGCTAATAGGCGTGATATCTGTGTGCTTCTTGATATCTCCGCAGTCCGCGTGTATCGCGTAGCTGGATTTATTACTGATCCAAATTTTATCCTGATCTGTACATGAATTCACCAGCTCTTTCATGTAAACATGTATATCCTCGTACGAGTGAAAGACAGGATCGACGCCTTCATTCTTGAGCTGTTCTAATGCCTCTTGGCTGAGTCTACTTCTATCTATAAAAACGTGTACATCTTTCAGGGTGAGAATGACATATGCGAAAAAGACAGGATTAAAAGGTATATCAGAGCCACGCCAATTCAGCAGGTACGCAATTGCGTCCAACGCGGTCACCACGAGCACCGTCGCGTCGTTCTCTCGCATAGCGTCGCGACATAGTCTCACTTTGTTTCCTGCGCTCTGGCCCGAATATCGTAACGATTGCGGTAGAACCGCGTTTGCTGTCGGCGCTGGCTGCTCGTCAGCCCACACCTTGTCTACCAGGTTCTCAGGAAGTGGAATCAAGCAATGACCAGCGGCGGTTAAACTGGTGTGCAGTCGCGCCCATTCCGTGTAACTTATTAGATTGGCGTCCGCCCCGACTACGGACTTTGGAGGTAAGTTCGCAGCCAGCCACACAGAGATGGTTGGGGTGTCCAATAGACCTTCCCTCATCAGAGTCCATGCTTCCGGTGGGTCCAACTCCGCCATGGCCTGCTGGTAATATCTCCCATCTGTCCACAATAATGCCGCGTCCTGCATAACGACTACGGTGCCGTAGGAGCCGCGAAACCCGCTAATGAAGCATCGCCTCTGGTCTCGTTCGGTCGAGTACTCCGATTGATGCGCGTCCTCCCCGTTGACGATCAGCGCCTGGATACCCTTCTCTCGAATGCCGCCAGCTTGCACGTTCTTCATCAACGCGCGAAGCTGCGTCAGCTTCCAGAGTCCGTTCCTCCGTACCATCTTACACAACAAAGAACGTTTCGTCATTCCCGCGCTCAATGGCAGCGTTACATATCGACAAAATAAATAAAAAGAATCGGTGCCTCATGAAGCTCGTTCCTCACCTTTGTGAGATATTGCAGTTCGAACGCTCCTCACGTCGTTCTACCGACGCATCTGTTACGGTGAAGAATAATAACGATCCCTGTTATCTTTCGGAGAACTGCAGGTGCCACGTTATCTACCAGTATCGTAAACACTTATCTCGTGTCGACTTTTCGAAAGGCTATCTTATCTTTGCGATAAGAGGGAGCAATCGCACATCGTATATCCTTACAAGTCTTTGTCTTCTCGGATACAGACGCGTAGAGAACGCTCTCTCGGATGGTGGTGCTTTATTATGACGACAACACGCATCCAGCTCCCGGCGCATCATATGTATCTCGGTGGCATGTGGTATTGTGGTCTCGGAGTCACTCGAAGTTTCGACCATTCGACTTTCGATACCTCGCAAAACTCGCTCGCGCGATACATCGGAAAAATAGGGAGAGATAGTAATATGGCGCGGCCAATCATTGTACGCTACGTATACTTGTTAATTTCACTTCAAAATTGCATCTCATGATAGGTACACGCTTCTCATGTCTGATCCAATCGCATCCGATTGTTTTGTTCTGTCGTTACAGCAATTTTGACAATTCGAAATTTTATTCTCTCGCCAGTTTTAAAACTTATCAATCACCTCCTTGAGAAAGATACGAAAGTGACTGTCACAATCGTGGACTCGAGATACAAACGAAGTTACGGTGCGTTGAAAAAATATTTTTAGGTTAGAAAATTAGGAGGTTAAAAAATCTATTTCATCGAGCGGACAAACGCGCGAAATTGTATTGTCTTGGTCTTTGTCAATTTGATTCTTTGAGGCTTTTCAAAATGATGTTATAAATTATAAGGCTACACAGGTTATTTTTCATTCCCCTAAAAAAAAAATCCTGACATTCACGTTTCTAATTCTCCTATTCCATCATATGGATGTTTAATCTTAAAATGTAATTATAGAGTAATACTTTCATAGCCTGATTTTTTAATTAAAATTACATAAATACAGTCTCTCAAGATTTTATAGAATTATTTTGATTTAATGGAATCTTCAGTTTTGAAATCAAATTCAAAAAGATTTTTAAATATAAGATTGGAGCATAAATACCACTAAAATTTCTTTTAAAAAAATTGCTTTTAATTTTATTCTACTCTTTAAAGTAAGCAGCTTTGATTCCTCAGAATCTCTTTTTTTGTTATCTATGTAATAAAGAAAATTGAGGAAGCACATTTTCAGCAAAATCTAAGAGATAGCATTACTTTACAGATTTGTCCAGATTGATAAAAAAAAATATGGATACTTAAAATTTACTCACGGAAGAATCCCATAGAAATGCGACGCCTTTAATTTTAAAACTGCTTATTGAATATATATTACATCATATCCAACATCATTATGATACGCAACCGTAGACGGCAACAGGGCTTGGAGACTGGGATATTTATGCTGTGTATGCAGGTCCTAAACTTTGGACTTGACAAAATTCCACCTGCAACTCTAATTGGAGTCATCGCACAGGTAATTTTTACCATATTAATTTGATATAATTTTGTTTCAATAGTCTAGATTCATTATTCTGAATCAATAACTTTAAAAATAATAGGTAAACTGAATGGTCTGATAGAAAGATCACTTTACAATATCCAGCTTTTACAAGCAACTATTCATAAAAAATTTTGTATATATATGTATATGTTTATTTTTTTTCTAGACTTTATTATATGCTGGATTAATACGAGTGCCATGGAACGCGGAGGAAGTATGCATATCAGCCGTGAAAATAATCAAGTACAAAGATTGGCGGTCGTTCTTCCTCTCAAATTTTGAACATGGATCAGACATGCATTTATATTACAACATGATTTCTTTCATTCTGAAAGGCTCCTACTTGGAGCCCCTCTATGGAACAACAAACTTTGTACTTTTATTAGCTATTTTGTCCTTTGGATGTAGCGTCATGTACGTATCCCTAGGCTACATACTGATGCAGTTAACAGGAGATTACGGATATTTTACGGCTTGCGCCATTGGCTTTTCCGCCACTTTATTTGCATTGAAAGTCGTCGCGTTATGCGAGGAACGCGACAAATTGCACAATATCAGCGGATTTATAGTACCAAGTAAATTAGCAGTGTGGTTCGAGCTGATATTGATACACCTGTTAGTTCCAAATTCTTCCTTCATCGGTCATCTGGGGGGTATTTTAGTTGGATGCTTATATTCTTATACATTTATCGGGGAAACACTCGACAACTTGATACATACGATAACTGGTACGCCTATTATACATGAAGAACAATTTTATAGAAGACGAAATAGATTATTTACGTAACATTTAATATGGAATAAAATCGCGTTATTTAAAAATATTCAACGGAGCACAACTAGAAAGAGTGTAATTTTTAAGATTTCTATAATTTAGGACTGGATGATACAGTGGAGGGCATCGATACTTTCACTGTATCAATACTCTCTGCTATATCAATCCCTACAGTGATATTGAATAAATATATAATATATAATGAACAAAGAGAAGTTAATCTATTTACAGTAAATTAGATTTTTTATTAAAGTCTAAATAAAGCCTAAACGTCTATATTCATATATTTTTTTATCAAATATTCAACCCAAAAAATAAAAGTTGAAAATAAATTATTTTATGATCAGATACTGATATGTAATAATGTTCTTGGTTTAAATACGATAAATACAAAAAAAAAACCATGACGACTTAAAAGCAAATGAAATCTTGTACAATTATTTACAATATTGTATTTTATATATATATATATATATATATATATATATATATATATATATATATATGTTATATATAAAGAGAATTTTACCTTTAAACTGTCTGTAAAATCTTGCGTAATTTATACAATGTAACAATTGATATATTAGAACACTGCGGTGTCGCAAGCAAATTCCCTAAAAAATAAATACGGAAAATAAAAAAGATATCCTTATCCACCAAAAAAAATGTATATATCTGTGGAGACTTACAGATTGATTTGTCGTCGATTGGATATGGTATGCCATAAAATATAAAATACGCACACATCTTAGCCAAAGATGCAGCATCAGCCTGTACCATTCCATTCGTAAGATATTCTTTAAACATAGATTTCATATCTAAAAAATGAACAAATCAAATATAGTGAAATTTATATCAAATCATTGCAATACGATGCTTTAATATATACCGTGCTCCCATTTATCCAGAATAATCGCTGTTTTCTGTTTAATTGCGAGCATACTTTCTATGCTGAGTAATGGATTTTCATCATTTGTGAAACTATTTCTTGACAATTGCGACGAAAGAAGTTTTATTTGCCATATCGCAAAGCTGTTTGGTTGCTCCTCAATAATTTTTATACTTTTAATTATATGCAGCCATAACGGTATAAGATTTACTTTATCTTTCGTAATACATTCGTATACAATTATTGCGAATATATGAAGAAAGTATTGCTCGAATTCTGGCATTTTGCATTGTACATCTGCAAGTTTACAATTGCATTGAATAAAAATGTAGTTTTATAAAAAGTATAATTGAAAGAAATAGAAAAGGGAGATATATCAACATAAATGTAAATTATACGAAAAGCTGTCATATGTGACTTTCTTAATTTGTGAAATAAAAAATATAAATTATAAATACATTCTCATTTTTCACGTTCAAAATCTCGTATAAGTTATAAATACTATATAAGAGGTATTCAGTAACAAGTAGAAGAAAATTTAAAAAGAGCAATTTAGATAATAAAATAAGACGAAAACTTCGTTTATTAATTAGAATTATTTAAATATTCATGTACTTTTGAGACACTTTTTACTTACATATTTAAATTTCAGAATTAAAAAATTAAAAATAACAAAATTTTTGTAAAAGTTTCATTTTCTAATGTTAAAACATTCATTTGTTTTAGATACCTTTTACACGAATATTTAAACAGTTATAATTATGAAACCTTAATCGCAATTTTCTTATTTTTGATTTATTTTTAAGAATTACTCTTTAAATTTCCTCCTACCTGTTTCCAAGAACACTATGTAAAATATATTACATATTATTTACTGATTTTGAATATGATTCATACTCAAAGTGTAATCAAATCGTACCGTTTTGCGATGAATACTTGATACTTTCGGGACGAATTATTCCTTTTTTAGACCATTGCAAAAAGTATGTCACTATGTTCAATACAGTCTTGTCGTTTGTAAATGATGTGACATGTTCTGGCCGTGCAGCCCATGCGATTGCATTTTCCGTCGTTAGAGTTTGGGCTACTAAGCTTCTAAAACCCTATATAAAATGAAATAAAACTCATCAATTTGCCAAAAAAGATCGAAATCAAATACATGCAACCTTGCATATATTTTTTTTAAAGTAATGTTTTACATGAGGATCTTCCAGATACGATAAACAACCAGCTCTCTGCTTGATGCTTAGGAAATCGTGTCTCTCTAGCATATTTTTCAGTTGCTGCCAGTTGTCAGGTTTTACAAATGTAATTTTCCAATATCTGGAATCTTTTAATTCGATCTTCTTTAAGCTACGTAACTGTGGTAACAAGCATGGCGCTTGTAAACTGATCTCTTGTCCATCAGCTTCTTTGTCGTTTTCGAATGTTAAATGTATCGTCGCGTAACAATATTGACCAGTATCTATGTCTCTCGGTAAAATAATACGCGGTTCAGCTGCTAATACGTATAAGTGACGCAATGCTTGTAAATGATACCTATTGAAATAATAATAGTAGTAATGTTTAGTGCAAAAGATTAGTTTATCATCCAAAAATTTTTAAGTGAACAGTTATGAAAATAGCAGTTACAAACCTGTTGTCGTTACTGTGAGTCGGAAACTTTGGGAAAAGTGAAATTATAAGAGCCGCCACTGCATTCGGGCTGTTAGAGAGTGTATATTTTCCACCACCCAAGAAAATGAGACCAAGAGCCATGTGAGTCGCCAGATGAGAACCGTATGTGACTACGCCACTGGCAGGTCCCACGCGAGTGCGTATATGTCTGCATATCCTCATAATCTGCATGTTTGGATATAAATTATTAGCAGGTTATCTAGTCATTAAGTATTAAGACGATTTAGTTATTAAGTATCCAGACTTACGTCTAAATTGCCGGTACCCGCCATCACCACCGCGGTTGAAAGCAGAACGACATTCAGACATGTTTCAACAGTGGACTTGCCAGCTAACTCGGCTATGGTTTTGTGAGACAACGCCGTGAACATCTGAGCGTAATTATACAAGGTCTTGAAAGCGTTCTTATTAGCGGTGCCTGCGTATCTCAATCCCAGTGCCATACAAGCACCCGCTATAATGTTGCAATAAGCTTGGCTGTAAATTGTATTATCTCAATGAATAACAACGATCAATATAGCATCTCGTTAAAAATAAAACTTCAATCTTCTAATTAAAAAAAAAAAAAAAAAAATTTTAACTCATATATTTTAGACATTGTCAGGACATTGGGTTATTTATTCTATTACTCACTTGATAGTTTCCAAATCCACGTTCTGTGTGACTTCCGGCGTAGGCTTCTGCAATCTATATTTATAAACAATATTCGGCACATGACTAGAAACCCATGACTTGGTCGGCTCGATATCGTCCCACAAAATCAGCGATTTGGCGAGCACTCTTAACAGTAAGAAATCTGGTCTCACAAACTCTAATAAATATTGCGTGTCAGGGGGCTGCATCCATTCGGCCACTGCACGATTTCCAGTATTGAAATACATTAATCCTAAAGCTATCGTTGCTCCCGGACTCGTTACGTCGATATTTATCGAGTCACCTTCGCGTATCTGATAACTGCAAAGATACAATTTATATTAAATTATTTTCAGAAAAAATTTTCCTAAACTTTGCTAGTTTTATTATATAAAAGAAAACATGTAAAAGACTTGCAGATTTTTTCACAGAAATAGTTTTAATTCGTTTTAATTTTAGATTTTCTAAGAGGCAAATTTTTTAAATTTAGAATCTTGAATCGCATGCATTTTTTAAATCATCACATATAAACTTTATTATACCTAGGAGATTTGTATTTTTCTTTCTGTGCCCCGGAGAAAGGTCTTATGTGTCCACCAACCATGTAATAGTGCAAAGTATCAGGTATGCTCGCAGGTACATCCGTTCCGCCACCACATCCGAGTATGACCAAACCTAATGCAAGTCCTGCTGCCAAGGAATACGATTCGCGATCTACGCAATTCTTCATTTCAGGTCCTGGTGGCCTACCTATAAAGATAAATTTATATTAACAGTAGAATTAGCATTTTTAAAAATTAAATTAAGTTAAAGTTAATAAAATTAATTTAGTTATATTAAAGTTATATGAAATCTTGTGTATTGATAATTACCAATTTCAGATAATAAAGCATGCGAGATATGTCTGTGCGCAGTTCCTTGATATACAAGGCCAACTCCCATTAACGCTGCAACTTGAATATTCTGTTGTACATTTAATTCGATACTTGTCGGTGGTAAAAGTGTTTCTACGTGCAACGATAGTAATTTGGTCATAGACACGTTCATCGTACCACGATGTGTCGCTGATAAACCCAGCAAAAGTCCGACGCTGGTAGCCTCGTGACAATCGGCTAGATATTCGTACGTACTTAAAGGAGCCAAGTTTTTCAGATGTCCATTTAAACCAAGAGCCATCAGAAATCCCGAATGTTCTACCCCGTATTCACCCTGCTGTTGTTTATTATACACTATCCATGTCGAATCAATGTTCGCAGCATCTGGATGAATACACAGACCCGCAGCTACACCATTATGAAACAGTGGCCACAAATTCATGTTTGGCGGAACGTCGATGTGAGTTAATTCGACAGTAGTTCCACGAGGCGGTGCCTTGCCTAAAATAAAAACGTATAAAACAATGAAACAACTTAAAACTTAATTTAAAACATTAATTCAAGCCGTGACACGTGATCATACCAGTCAGACACAATCTCGGAATGGGCAATTGCTCCGTAATCATCGGAGTGGAAGTTCTCAGTGTAAACATGCCTCTAGCTACGGGTAATGCCATTGTTCTCGTACATAATGTGAGCAGGTGTTTCTCTTGCTCTTCTATAAACTCATGATCGCTTACGTTTGATCTTTGAACTATCGCTATCCTCATTGGTTTTGAGGAATTAAGCAATCTTCGCACCTCGGCAACTCTATGATCCTTACTAAATCGTAACTTTAATATCTGTTAAATAAATAAATTATAAGCATTGTAAAAAAAATTTATATTTATATCTAACACAAATGTACGTAGAAGCAAAACATTCATAAGTTTATGCGTGTGGAGAAGTAACGCAGAAAGACGCATGTGATGACGCACCATATCATCAAATTCCATGCCGTCGTCTTGTTCATCTTTTATCCCATAATCCCTCATTTCACCATCAGTATATTGTAACCTCGATGATGGTTTCAAATGCTTATCCAACACGGCCAGATCTTGACGATCTATTAGTTCGTACGCATGCGTAGGCCAATTTGATGGTGGATTTTCTCTACATCTATGCATAACATCTCTTATCATTAAAGATACCGCAGGCGGCAATGTTTCGAGATCTTCTTTTTTCATATCTAGAATCAAAATATTGTTTTAAATCTGGGAAAAAAATAATTCTTTCATAATATTCGATCGCTTGCTGTAGTGTCATCTTACCCATCTCATGGTATAATAATATTATCCTATCCGTGGTAGGTTTTTCCAACTTTTTCAGTATCTCTTTGTCAGATTTGCTTCCGTTTTCTTGAAGATCAATACGATTTCCAGCAGGTACAATTAACTTCACATACTTTTCCATTTCTACTATGTCAACACAATTTTCATTTACTACAAGCGCTGTTAGATATACTATGTTTCTCGTTCTTGAATTAACATGACTCAAATATGGAAATGCAGTTATGTCCGTATCGTCCAACATACTGTTTAACGTTTCAAATATGCGTGGTGGTTTCCGAGGCATGTAACTTGGAATTGCTATTTTTTGTAAGTCCGAGTCGCTGATTTGAGACCTCATGGTTTTCAAATAGGACAATGACGGTGAGTCAAGAAAGTAATGATGAGCATACAATTCGAACTTCAGATCTACGCTTAATTGATACAGCAGCTGCCCGAGCAATGGCAGACTTTCTAACATAATGCTGTTCAATTTTAATTCTTCGTACAACAGATGAAGAGAAAATAAAATGAGCGGAAAATGTGGAAACAGAATGGCCTGTACATTTATTTTGCCAACGTTGCTTGATTCTGCAGCACCCTGAGACGTAGCACTTGGTAAGCTGAATATTTTCCGACCTTTCAGTACATTTGAAACAAAAGTTCGAGAATTTTTATACTCGTTTGAATTAAATATGTATAGCCAATCATCTGTGGATCCACAATTGCTAGTCTTTTGCTTTTTGGGTAGCATCATAGGACTGTTACGTTCCGTAAGCTGATCCTTCTCGTTGTTTCGTATTAGATGCAATTTTTCCACATCATATCCCAGTAACGTAAACAGAACTATAAGAAAAAGCTCCCACTCTTGTGCTGGTGAAAAGTCTTGCGGGCCTGGGGCATTTCTGGCGCCATACCATTTAACCAACAATTGCATCGCCAAATCTCTTTGAAGAACATTTCGTAATGTATATAAACATTTAGTAACTGTAAAAAAACGTTAATTATTTGCAATCATTGTAAATATATTTACTTATAATTGACTGCTGTAGTAATTTATAATAATAAATAAGAAATTGAACAAGTTAATATATAAATGACAACAATATTATTTAGGAATATAAATAAAAAATATTTTAATCAAATTTATATCACAAAATTAGGTTGAAAAATATAAATTAATTTGCAATTATAATTTTAAAATTTTATTATTTTTTTAAAACATTTATTGGTAATTGTTCAACTAGTGATTCTATAGCCAATAATATCGTTTAAATTTAATGTACTTGCCTAAAGGCGACGTACTAGAAACAGGTAACGTTATACGGAAATATTGTTTATTTCCGCACTCCACGATTATCTCATTACCTACAGTTTCTTTCAAAGTGAGAAAATTTGTATCCAATAATGAATTTTCCAATAGTATCGGCGGACGAGCACAGTTACCACCTACGGGACTCAACAAATGTAAAGCTTCCTCGAATTTAATTTCGTGCGAGGCCGTACAGTTCTGAGAAATCAAGGAGCTTCGTCTAGGAAAAAATGGAGATTCAAGCTTGGGATTGCTGGTCGATAAAAAGTAATTATTGCCTGTAAAATTCGAGAGCATGCCGGATATATGTAACTTGCCGACGCATGTAACTCCCGTATACAACGTTATGCCATTTGATAGATCTACAATTGCTATCATATGCAAATTCGATAAATTCACAGCATCCTTAGCTACGATGCTTGTCACCATTCCGAAAATAATCTGTTGTTGCTTGTTGGTCTTTTCCAATCTCACCAAGCATAATTGCGAACGATTCGGAATTAGATAGCCCAGATAATTTTGTCCAACAAAATCTGATGTCAAAAAAACTTTAGATGCACGACCACAGGTATCTTTCGACACACCAACGTTCTCCGTCCACACATGTTCAAGACAAATTTCAGGATATAGAGGTTTACTCGCAGTTGGAATGTCTTTCAATCTGATGCTGTTGTAACTGGCAGCCGGACTATGCGTTTGATTCAATCCAGTCACTGTGACTGTTTGATGTAATCTGCTGTGATAGATATTTGGATTTACAGCTGGTCCGAGCAGAGGAGACATAGCCATCGAGTGTGTAGGCGATTGACAACGAGAAATAGCAGCCATCGAGCTTTGTGAACGTGAATGTTGCTGTTGTTGAGGTGATGGTCCACCTGAATTGGTACTGTAAGAGGTCGTTCGTGATCCAAATGGAGTATTAGACAATCCTAAACTTATAGTGGTGTTGCTTATTTGTATACTTGGAACTCCTGTAACAAAGACAGTTCATTTGTGTATGTCACACAGTTTTTTTATCATCCACTTTATTAAAATCATTGTATAATTATATTTAGCAACTTAACTCATCTTTTTCTATATTATAATATCTAAAGATTAATAAACTAAATTTTGATTTTTTTTCACATATATGCATAGATGCACTTTTACAAAGATAAATATGGATAGTTCTTTACCAAGAAGAAAGGGACTTAAAGGACCCTTATTGTTGCTTTTGTTGGCGGATAAATTGCTACCGACGTTTAATGGCGATACATTTGTCGAATGATTGCATAAACTTGTTGTATCATTAGTTCCACAAACTAATTGGCACTCCTCAGCTGATGCCTTGCGAATTTTATAAACCGAATGCAAACCTGTCTTCGTATCATATATCACTGCAAAGGATGGTTCTGAGCTAGTAAATATAATCTGCTGACTCGACTCGTTCATATATGATACAGGTCCTAAAATATTTAATTCAATTGTACACAATATAAGAATTAGAATATCTAATTTTCACACAAGTCACGCAAATACACACAATACACTTTTTACAATATATTTATTCTTTGCATTTAATTCTATAAAAGTGTTTACCATGCTTAATAAGTAGAGGGCAAATTTCATCTAATGGATGCAATAAGGAAAAGGCTACTGGTAAATTATTATCGTGCTGCGCCGGTAATCTGCTGTTTTCAAATGATACATATCTAAAAAAAATGTATAAACGTAAATTTGTTATGATTAAAAGTTGTGTATGTTATGATCAATTATCAATAAAACATAAGAATGTAGGATTACAAATTATAATAATCGCAATTTTTTAATTTTTAAATAATTATGTGTACCTTGAATCTGTAAGTGGGACTTGAGATTTTTCAAGTATAATCCCATATTTTGTTGGCCATACAGCGGAAACCTGCCATTAATTTATTTGAAATTAATAAATTAATATAAATCTCCACAATTCATTTAACAGTTGTAGTTTTTATAAATGGCTATCATTTTTTAGAAATAGTAATAATAACTATTTCTCTGAATGTTAAGCTTTGTCTTTAATAAATTAGTAGTTAAAATAAAATTGAAATAAAATTAAATTCATTATTGTACATCTTTTTGACATTTGCTTGTAAAGTTTTAAGTGTCCCATTTGCTTGAAATTACGTCTTATATAATGATAATTTGAACTAGACTGTTTAAATGTGATTATACAAATAATTAAAAAAGTGTTAAGTATGATTGAGACTGGATCTTTGTTGTCTAATATTATTTTATAACTTTTAAATATATTTTCAGTTTCTATAAAACTGCATGTCAAATACATTCAAACTTCAAACGTATCCATCAATTGTAATTAGACATCAATTAAATTGATCATCAATTTGACAATAATGCAATATCTTAAAAAAATATATAAATATCCGACTGTGTTCGACATGCAGTTTTAAATATCTTACTATATCAAGAAAAGAGGAAAAAAAACAAAAGTGCTTTACCTGAAATTGTAAGGCGGAAACATAGTCTTCGCCATTTTCTGTAAAAACCTTAAGAGTATAAGAGTCAAGCAAACATATACATTCTATAGATTTGTCGATGGATTTGTTAGCTTCATATTCTTTACTCTTGGTTAAGTGATCTGGGATACTAGTATGAAAGGTACACCAAAGTGCATGCTTAATATCTGTCTCACACGTATAGGTTGCTTTAAGCACTTGAGTGGTTTGATTGCCCTTACAGTGAACTGCTACCTTTCCTGAATAATATAACTCTTCCTCCCCACATAATTTATTACTGCGTACCAACCATGTCTCTTTCTAGAAATGATAAAATTCTTTAGTAAATATTACTTTGAATAGACTCTTCATGAAGAGATAAATTATGAGAAAACGGATATTGGAAGAGGCAATCCTTTTTTTAAATTGCATAATTTTTTCATTGCATTAACAAAGTGACATTCAAACTGAGACACTTGTAACTAAAAATATGTTTTGAAGCAAACAAGCAATTACAAACATCAACTTCTTTACAAATCCATTCTCTCTCATTTTTGCAACAAGTTAGTCATTTTAAAATCTTACAGGAGACTTCTCTGATATATTTACTTCGCTAAATCTTTTTAATAGAACATTTTCTCCACCAACCGTTCGATTATTAGACAGCTGCTGACTGATCAAGGATCCAGGATGCTTTAAGATTATTTCTCGGCCACCTGGCTTGTACTCCTTAAAAAAAAAACATCAAATAGCTTTTATATCATTAATCATTTTACACAATTTCTACTAAACTAAAGATGATTGCTGAACCTATTCTCATTTTATACATTAAACACTATAGTATTTATGTTGTAAATCAGATATTACAGGTCATTTATCCAACATTATAATCTAAAGGGTTAAACTGTTAATACAGGCAAATTATTATTTAAACAAAGAGCCAAAAATGACAACATGTCAATTTCAATTACAGAAAGTCTAAATCAGAGACATGATTCAAAAATGTTTTAAATTACACTGCGATCAAAACTGATAAGAAATAAGAAACAGTAATCACATGTATGGCGTCTCCTTGCAACAAAGCTCTTAATTTATACCAATTATCAATTATACCCTTGCGATTGTCTCAATTTTACATGCAGAATGGACAAATGATTTTAATGAGACACTTTACCACCGGTTCTGAGGCGGCGATCATCCTCTCCCTGGTCTCATCCAGATTTGCTGACTTGTTTAGATTTGTCAGATTTGTTTAGAAATGTTAAGGGAACACCCGCTTTGGTTGTAAGTTTTTTTTACACAGTAACACACGCGAACTGACAAACGTGATTCGATGAAAATACTCGAAAAATACCAAAAATATTGTACGCAAACGCGACCCGCATCATCTTTAAACAATACCGCTCCGAGTATGAATGCACATACAACAATCATACAAATGAAGAGAGCAGAAGAGAAAGTTAAAAGTTATTCTCAGCCTGAGATTGGTCTTGCTCGCAATTTAGGTAATACCACGCCATCTCTACAACGTAGACATACACTACGATGCCAATGCACAATCGGTCAATAGCTCGGAAAGCACGTCAATCGCGTCTGTTGGCACACCTGGCGAAGGAATGAGTGCCGAGCGCGCGTACATTGTCATACACAAACTTAAAATTTTTCTACCCCAACAGCTTTTGCGCGATTCATTGAGTTGCAATTTATGCGAGCGCAATCGGGACGAGGCATAAATGTGGGAGCAAACAAACAGTAGATACAAATAAATTAACTCACCGTTCGCCGCTAGTCGCTCCGTCCAGCTTCATCTCGTAATCTCAGCCGCCGCTTTCGAAGATCCAAGATCCTCCTCCTCTTGATTCGTATTTGTCACAAACGCGCGACACTTGGTTCGTTTTCGGCATCCCCGGCACTCACGCCCATCGAAAACTCGAGATACGGGATACGAGGCAACGGAAAAGACACGATTGAACGCGTGACGCGCCGTCCTGACCGATTGTCCATTGCCGTCTGAGTGACACGGAGAATCCAAGATTCGTCTTGATTCATACTTGGCACGAACGCGTGATTCTTCGTTTTCGGGACTCTCGAAACCCTCCTGGTGCTCACGCGTATCAGAAAATCGGAATAGGAAACAACGGAGAAGCTGCGAAACATGATTGAACGCGACATGACTTCCTACAATGCATTCGACACAACGGATATCGATACTTCACTTTCGACAGTCCACGACACTCTCAAAACACTCGCTCGCATCAAACACTCGTATACGGGATAGCGAGGATACGAATTGAAATGCGCTGCGACGCACCGCGACCTTCCGCCGTGCTCCCTAACCAACCGACTGCTGGCACTGCGTACTGCGTAGTGCGTAGCGGCGTGACTGGCACGTGACCACGCCGCTACCGCCGCCGCTACGCAGTGGCAGCAATCGGTCGGTTAGGTTAGGTTAGGTTAGGAAGGAAGATCGCGGCATGTCGCGGTGTATTCGAAGTCTAACCTGTACATACGTTGGCATTGTAGTATACAGTAGTATATATCCACGTTGTAGAGACGGCGTCGTATCAGCTAAATCGTGGGCATGGTCAGGTTTTTCTCTGGAGTATCTGGTTTTGCACGGCAACTGTGAACATGAACGCGTGTGATTCGCGATAAATGGCTGGCTCGCTAGGCACAGTCGACTGAAAAGGTAAGACAGCGTCTGTCGCAAGACTCGTGGGTATCATTAAACGTTAAAGAAAATGAGGATTTGCAATCTTTGTTTATATTGCCGGAGGAGTATCTCGAAGATTGTTCGACATATCATTAGATAATAGCATCTCGGCGCTATCGTTTGTGCTTCTACACGTTTCATTATTTGTGATTCACTTGCGTTGTGATATCATAAAAATGATATGCTTTTTGCTAATATTTTTGACGCTTGTTAGAGATTGCAGTTAAGTCACACGAGTTGCTGTTGCAGATTTCAAAAAGCAGGCAAAACGTCAAGAAAATGAAATCAATGCAAAACTAGTAGCGTTCAGCAAGTTGGGTATAAACATAGGCACGAGGTATGTCAGCACAGAAGAGATTTCTCTCCTGAATAAGGAGCAAATGTTTGAGAACATAGCGTTGGATATTGAAACATTGCTCTCCAAGGTAGATCTTTTTCTTTTCTCCTTTCATATGTTCGCAAGCAAACAAATGTACTGATTGGATATGCTTTAACACAGTTGTTCTGCATAAACAAGGGGATGAGTGAATTGCAGTCAAACGGAGCAGCTATACTGCACACGATGCAGTACCACAAAGAAATACTGAAAGACTACAAACTGGAATTCAATAACATTAGAAATAACTTTATAGCCAGGAAAGATTGCGAGAATCTGGTAGGCAGCGTCCATAAGGAAATAGGGTATGTATAACTGTCTGCTACTGCTCTCAATATTATATCGTATATTCAATTTTGTATTGAAAACTGAATAAAATATTAAGAAATGATTCAAATATGGTAACATATTTGCCTATATTTAGATCGTTTCCTATCAATTAATTTGTGCTTGCACAAATTGGACAAATTATTCGATAAGATCAGAAACTAATCTTTTATGTAGAAGAGATGCTAGAACTACCCCATCCAAACGAAGTAGTCGTTCAAGGAGTTCAGCCAAGGAAAGTCCTGAAACTGGTCCTAGCTCTAGAAAACGGAGACGTTCTGTTATAGACAAAGGTGACGTAGTATCAAAGAGGCTGCACAATGAAGAGGCTAAATTTGCTAAAAGTGTTGCTGGTAGAGAAGGGACACCTAGGTTTAATCGATTCTTAAATTTCTTAATTAAAGAAGAAGGAAAAAAATGTGTAGAGGTTCTGAAAAGAGAAGGAGTAAATTTAACTAATATGTCCAGTATTTTAAGTAGAGCAGGATCTAATGCTCCTCAGGCTTTTAAAGACTTATATAACCTTTGGTTTGATGCAGAAGGAAATAAAACTGAATATTTAAAAATTCTAGAAAAAGAAGGAGTAAATCTATCTAATATGTCCAGTGTTTTGAGTAGAGCAGGAGCCAATGCCGAAAAAGCTTTTAAAGACTTATATGACCTTTGGTTTGATGCAGAAGGAAATAAAACTCCATATTTAAAAACTTTAGAAACAGAGGGAATAAGTCTAACTAATATATCCAGTATTTTGCATGGAGTAGGAGCTAAGGCTAAAGTTGCTTTTATAGAATTATATAATCTTTGGTTTGATGCAGAAGGAAATAAAACGAAATATTTAAAAACTCTAGAAAAAAAAGGGATAAATCTAGCTAATGTGTCTAGTATGTTAAGTGGAGCAGGAGCTAAGGCTGTAAAAGCTTTTAAAGACTTATATGATCTTTGGTTTGATGCAGAAGGAAATAAAACACAATATTTGAGAACTCTAGAAACAGAAGGAATAAATCTACCTAATATATCCGGTATTTTAGGTGGGGCAGGAGCTAAGGCTGCAAAAACTTTTAAAGACTTATATGATCTTTGGTTTGATGTAGAAGAAAATAAAACAAAATATTTAAAAACTTTCGAAACAGAAGGAATAAATTTAGCTAATATATCCAGTATTTTAGGTAGAGCAGGAGCTAACGCCACAAAAGCTTTTAAAGACTTATATGACCTTTGGTTTGATGAGCAAGGAAATAAAACACAATATTTAAAAACTCTAAAAACAGAAGAGATAAGTCTAGCTAATATGTCCAGTGCTTTGAGTGGAGCAGGAGCTAAGGCTGCAAAAGCTTTTAAAGACTTATATGATCTTTGGTTTGATGCAGAAAGAAATAAAACAAAATATTTAAAAATTCTAGAAAAAGAAGAGATAAGTCCAGCTAATATGTCTAGTATTTTAAGCGGAGCAGGAGCTAATGCCACAAAAGCTTTTAAAGACTTATATGACCTTTGGTTTGATGAGCAAGGAAATAAAACACAATACTTAAAAACTCTAGAAAAAGAAGAGATAAGTTTAGCTAACGTGTCCAGTATTTTAAATGGAGCAGGAGCTAATGCCACAAAAGCTTTTAAAGACTTATATGATCTTTGGTTTGATGCAGAAGGAGAGAAAATACAATATTTCAATATTCTAAAAAAAGAAGGAATAAGTCCAGCTAATATGTCTAGTATTTTAAGCGGAGCAGGAGCTAATGCCACAAAAGCTTTTAAAGACTTATATGACCTTTGGTTTGACGCAGAAGGAAAGAAAATACAATATTTAAAAAATCTAAAAGAAGAAGGAATAAGTCTAGCTAATATGTCCAGTATTTTAAGTGGGGCAGGAGCTAAGGCTGCAAAAACTTTTAAAGACTTATATGATCTTTGGTTTGATGCCAAAGGAAATAAAACGAAATATTTACAAACGCTAGAAAAAGAAGAAATAAATCTGACTAATATATCTAGTATTTTACATGGAGCAGGAGCTAAAGCTGTAAAAGCTTTTAAAAACCTATATAGTACATTTTTTGATGAGCAAGGAAATAAAAAACAGCATTTAAAGCATTTTGTTAAGAAAAAAGGTTTTACAATACATAACTTGTCAAGTATATTAAGTGGATCAGGAGCTAATGCTCGATATGCTTTTGAAAAGTTGTACAGGGTCTGTTTTAATGACAAAGGAAAAAGAACAAAACTTTTAAACGATTTCTATAAAGCAGGTTTTGAGCCAGGTAACTTATCTTGTATGTTATGTGGAGCAGGAGTTCATGCTTCTTCTATTTTAAAAAGATTGCATAGTGTTTGTTTTGATGACGAAGGAGAAAGAACAGAGCTTTTAAATAACTTCTTTAATGCAGGTTTTAGGTCAGGTGATTTATGCAATATATTAAGTGGGGTAGCAGGTAGTCTAGAAGAATTCCACGATTTTTGTTTTATAAGAGAAACAAAAAAATATTTGTACCATTTCTTAGATGAGAAAGAAAGTTTCACGCCGAGTAATTTATGTAATATATTACATGGAGCAAGAGCTAATATTTATTCTGCTTTAAGAGATTTTCATAATGTTTGTTTTGATGAGGCAGGAAATAAAACACAGCTTTTAGATGATTTCTATAGGGCAGGTTTTACAACAAGTAATTTATCCAAAATATTATCCATGGCAGGAAATAATGCCTCTTCTATTTTCGTAAATTTTTATAAATCTTGTTTTAATAAAAAAAATTATTTAAATCACTTTTTAGCCGAGAAAGAACTCTTTACACCAAAAAATTTATCCAAGATATTAGATAGAGTGGGACTTAATATTTGTTCTACTTTTGAAAAACTGCATAATCTTTGTTTTGATAAAGAAGGAAACAAAACAAAGTATTTAAATGATCTCATCAAAAGTAACTCGACGAATAAAATACTTAAAATATTATATAAAAAAGTTAAAAAAGCTCCCTTTACCTTTTTAGATAGTACATCACTACAATAACAGAATGTTAGCGGGATAGAGAAAACAAAATAAGAAAATACAGATCATCTTACATAGTAGACCATTTCATTCCCAACGAATTATTCTCATCACCTTTGTTTTGAGCGCTAGAAATAAATGATTGTATTATTCAGATTATTTTTATATATAATAATAAAAAATTAATGTTAAATTATTTAAGAATAAAGCCCACGATTTAGTCGATACGACGCCATCTATACAACATGGACATACACTACGATACCAATGCACAATCGGTCAATACCTCGGGAAGCACGACAATCGCGTCTGTTGGCACACTTGGCGAAGGGATGAGTGCCGAGCGCGCGTACACAAACTTCAAATTTTTCTATCCCAACGACTTTTGAGCGCAATTCATTGAGTCGCAATTTATGTGAGCGCAATCGGGACGAGGCACGAATATGGCAGCGGACAAACAGTAGATACAAATGAATTGACTCACCGTTCGCCGCTGGTCGCTCGCGTCCAGCTCCGTCTCGTAGTCTCAGCCGTCGCTTTCAGAAATCCTAGATCCTCACGACGATCTTCCTCCTCTTGATTCATATTTGGTACAAACGCGCGACACTTGGTTCGTTTTCGATCGTTTTCGACACCTCCGGTACTCACACCTGTCAAAAACTCAAGAAGACGCAATTGAACGCGCCGCGGCGTTTCGACCGACCGACCATTGCCGTCTGAGCGATACGGAGAATCTGAAATTCTCCTCACGACGATTCATCTTGATTCATACTTGGCACAAACGCGCGATCCTTTGTTTTCGGGACTCTCGAAACATTCCTGGTCCTCACGCGCGTCGAAAACTCGGGATAACAGACAACGGCCGGAGAGAGATGCGAAACACGATTGAACGCGACACGACGGATGTCGGCACGAACGTCGACACTTCACTTTCGGTACTTTACGACACTCTCGAAACACTCGCTCGCGTCAAAAACTCGTACGGGATGACGAGGATGCGAGTTGAAATGCGCTGCGACGCACCGTGACCTTCCACCGTACTCCCTAATCAACCGACTGCTGTCATTGCAGGGTATTGCGTAGCGGCGGCGCGACTTGCCTCTCTAGTCACTGCTAGTCACGCCCAGTCACGTCGCTACGCAGTGGTAGCAGTCGGTCGGTTAGGGAAGAAGGTCGCAGGTCGCTGCGCATTCCAAAGTGTAACCTGTATATATACGTTGGAATCGGGTGCTTTCCAGCTACGACACAAATCGACACTGTGTAACACAGTGTCTATTAGTGTAAGAGAGAAAATTTTAGTTATCTCACTCACACTAATGGACACTGTGTTACACAGTGTCGACTTGTGTCGTAGCTGGAAAGCCCCCATCGTAGTGTATGTCCACGTTGTAGAGATGGCGTTGTATCAGCTAAATCGTGGGCATGACTACTGTCAGGTGTCAGGTTTTTCTCTGGAGTCTCTGGAGTCTCTGGTTTTACATGGCAACTACGAACACGAACGCGTGTGATTCGCGATAAATGGCTGGCTCGCTAGGCACGGTCGACTGGGAAGGTAAGAGAGCGTTTGTCGCGAGACTCGTTGGTATCATTAGACGTTAAAGAAAAAGAGGATTCGCCATCTTCGTTTATATTGTCGGAGAAGTGTCTCGAAGATCGTTCGACACGTCACCTTAGATAATAACATTATATTGGCGCTGTTGTTTGTGCTTCCACACGTTTCATTATTTGTGATTCACTCGCGCTGTTACATCATAAAAATGAATATGCTTTTTGCTAATATTTTTGACGCTTGTTAGAGATTGCAGTTAAGTCACACGAGTTGCTGTTGCAGATCTCAGAAAGCAGGCAAGACATCTAGAAAATGAGATCGACGCGAAACTAGTAGCGTTCAGCAAGTTGGGTATAAACACAGGCACGAGGCATGTTAGCACAGAAGAGGTTCCTCTCCTCGATGAGGAGCAGGTGTTTGAAAACATGGCGTCGGAAATTGAAACACTGCTCTCCAAGGTAGATCTTTTTTCTTTTCTCCTTTTATATGTCCACGAGCAAACGAATGTACTGATCGGATATGCTTTAACGCAGTTGTTCTCCATAAACGAGAGAATGAGTGAGTTGCAGCCAAACGGAGCAGCTATGCTGCACACAATGCAGCGCCACAAGGAGATACTGAAAGACTACAAACTGGAATTCAATAAGATTAGAAATAACTTTACAGCCAGGAAAGATCGTGAGGATCTGCTTGGCAGTGTTCGTAAGGAAATAGAGTATGTATAATTTTGTTTGCTACTGCTCTCAATATTATGTTATATATTAAATTTTATATCAAAAATTGAATAAAATGTTAGGAAATAATTCAAATACGGCAACATATTTGCCTGTATTTGGATCGTTTCCTATCAATTAATTTGTACTTGCACAAATTGGACAAATTATTCAACAAGATCAGAAACTAATCTTTCATCTGTTTTACACAGTAATTACAAAAGTGCAAGTGGATTGAATCGACGCGAAATGTATCTCAAGGAAAACCAACACATTCACAAGTAAGTTTGATTAAGTTTTCTTATACTTGTATCAGACCATAGATCATTTTGGAATTTGATTTATCAAAATGAAGCAAAAATTTATTAACTTGATTTTTCTTCTGATTAGTTAAATAATTATCTCAATTTTTAATCCAATAGTATTGTGAAAAACAAGATTAAAATATATATTTGATTAATATCATTTTCAATATAAATACATGCAGATCAAATGTTTGGAAATGGTCACAATTTTCTATCTTGTAAAAAATTAAATATTTTGGTAAAAATAATTTTATTATAGAGAAGTTTACAAACACAAATTTTAAAAAACAAAAATAAGAGTTTTATAAATTTGTCTTTTAATTTTATTTCTAAAGTACATAAAATAAAATTGGTATTTTTTTATTTACTTTGAAGCATTGTAATTTGATGAACCATCATTAGACAGTAATTTAAAGTGAGCTTCCTAAGTTTTAAAATGTTTTTAAAGAAAAGCAAGTATTATAATTTTTTGCAATATTAAATATTTTGTAAAAACTTTTTTATTATAAAACAAAATTAAAGTTCATTAAAAAAAGAAAAAAGGAAAAAAATATAATGTAAATTCCATTAATCCAATTAAATCCTTTTTCTTTTAATTTGTGACAACTTTATCAATAATTTTTATCATTTTATGTTTTTATTAATGTTCCCCAACTTTTGACCTGCAATGTATATCTAATAACTTAGATATGTAGAATATATTGAAAATTCTTTAGATATTTGCATTTTGCTGTATATTATACATGGTTTTAGTTCCGATCGATTGATCAATGATCAAATAAGCATAGCGATGGAGACACGGGATCACCTGATGACTCAGAGACAAGCGTTCAAACGTATACGAACCCGATTCAATGATATCTCTAATCGATTTCCGGCGGTGAACAGTTTATTGCAGAGGATAAATCTGCGTAAGAGAAGAGACTCCGTTATACTCGGTCTCGTCATCGGTGTCTGTACGTTTTTAATGCTTCTATATGCTTTTCATTAGATAACACTGAGATACTTCCCGTCGCGTCTCCAGATAGCGATTACTTCATCATGAATTTTTGCAATACGTTTCTCACAGTAAAGATATACGTACGTTTAAGAGGTACTACAGAGATCTAAACACAGGAATTTTAGTATAATAGGGTATGCAAGAGATTTTGTATGTGTGCGTCGCATGAATGATCGAACAAGTGTACTACTTGCGTAGTACAAATATGTATGAAAACAAATTTGTCTGTATAGTTTTTTTATACTGAAGTATAGGATGTGGGATACATGATGTAAACGGTACTTTCATCCACGTTCGACATGTTAACTTAATAAATGTTGAAAAATGGTGCAATTTTTGTTCATAATTATACTAATTATGTGTGAATTCAGTCGATTACCCGAATCATTCTTGAAATGGAATATAAGAATTATGTCATGATTTATTTATGTCTCTATTTTTGTGATGGTTTATAATATTTCTATACCTTTATATAAAAAATAAGTTTTGGTGGACAATTTTCAGGGATTTGCACACACATTTTGCAGTAAAATCATTATATTTCGTTTCTGTTTAAACCAATAGTTTTGCATTTTGCGTTACATAACACATTTTGATGATAACAATAAAAAGGAAAAAATATAGAAAGGCTGATATAGTGGTTTTTTTTATAATAGTAAAGGGAGTAAGTAAAAGGGAGATCAATATTATGATCAATCATCGATTAAAATAAAACGCAGAATGGAGGATTTTTTAAAACAGAACTGTTGGACGCGAAGAAATGGTGAGTATCGTCATCGTTTCGGGTAAGAATTGGTTTTACATACACAGAGACATTTATACATTGTGCATATATACACGCAGCACATTCGTTCACTCGTGAGTCATCCACGAAAACACAGCACGTAACAAAAAACAAAAAGGAATAATCGTTTCACTAGAAAGCACAACACCCTGTTTCCACGTGTACTAGATACCACATTTATATAAGTCACATGTCTGGAAGATAGGAACTCAAGCGAGATATATATAAAAAAAAAATACAAAAACGCGTATACCCCGTACATTCTAAAAAGTTTCGCCTCTTCTACAGCCTCGATATATTATATTTACATTTCATCTAGCTTCATCAGAGCTTTTTATAAATTACGACTTTATTTAAGTATTAATTATTAAAATCCTGCTTTCAATTGCAGATCATGATTACCGAGTTCTGAATATAAACGCGGTTGATACCTTCAAATCGCACATCTACTCCTGCTTTCCGTATTTCACTAAAGTAACGTAGTAATTAATATATCACGCTTTACGAATAATCGTTATCAGCTAAAGGAATTAAATCTATAATAAGTCTCGCTCTAACGTTAAATATCGCACTTCCCTCCGTTCTTTCTCCGATCGTTGCGAAAAAAGGTACAGATAATTACTCATTATGCGAGTATCTTACAATTGGATGTTGCTCTCTTCTGTCGATCTTTTTTATAAATGTAATATGTAGTCGTTATCCGTAGAGAACCACGCGGTTGTTTCAATTGTATATTACCGCAGAACGATCCTTTGTGATGAAGATAACTGTGGAAACAGGTGGATGACGGAATCTCTTTCTCTCGTTCCCTCATCATACACAGATGCATCACGCGCGCGCTCTTAAGAATTAAATCACTAAAATGAGAATTCTAATCACGGCTTGATTCTATTCAATTGTTCCGACAGTACTCTATGCTCTAAATCTGCATCTTTGAAGTTCCATTATACCATTAGAGATGGATCGCGAGGTCCATATCACTCACTCTTCGAATCTCGTTCAGATGTACAAACGGACAAACAATCCATATCTAATATACTTGCAGGCCGCACTGGTTGCTAATTTATGCATCTGAATATAAATATATCGGCTGTATCAGCTGTATGTACTATTTTTTAATCTAATTCTTTTTTCCTTTTTTAAATATGTTTTAAGGCTAATTAGTTATAGATGGAGATCATAGAGAAACGAGGCATAGGACAATATTTTGGAACATATCTCATTGAGGTATATAGGAAGATATCGGACATATTCCTACATTTTGTTTCAATTTCGTAAAACCGCACGAGAAAATACGAACAAAAAAAAGAAAAATAGATAGTTTGCTTATCAGGGAGAAAAAAAGTTTTACGTAAAATTATAATTTAAAAATATCACAAATACTTTCTTACTTTGCTTATTTTCGTATTTGAATATCTTTTATGAAGAGATTAATCGATATTTAGGATATATCGTACAAAGAATAGGAATAGTTGCCTGTAGAGAATGTAACTTATACATTCAGTGATATATAGAATAAAATAAAAAATTATTTTTTAACAGATTCGTATTCTGTTGTAATAATAAAAGGAAAAAAAGGAAGCAGTAGAACGTATAACTTGGCACTTGCACAATACATTGCATATCTTAAGTTCTAAGGTATAATTGGAAAAGCACATTTGCGATACCCATGTAATTACCTCGTCTCTCCAGATCTAGATAATATTAATGATAGTTTTGTAACGGTAGAGCACTAGTACTAATATAGCAGTAGCAGTAATTTATAGTAATAATGAGAGCTACAATAGTAATGGTAGCAGCAATGTACGTGTGTGTGTGTGTGTGTGTGTGTATGTGTGTGTGTGTGTTGTGTGTGTGTAACGCCTCTTTAATTCGATCGATTTAACGATCAAACAAAAATCAAAACTGTCGCGTATATTTTCCAAAGAGAACCGATTGCTCCAATCGTTTTGCTAATCGTCTCGATTAATCCGTCCCTTCAAATTATCACGTTTAATTAAATTTACTGGCACTTTTACGATGATAACAGTCGATGCTCTTCGGTTGTTGGCGCTATGGGCTAGCCTAAAACTGAATGCATTTTTAAATTGTATGGACTATCGATCAATTATACTTCACATTTCCTACAAAGAAAATACGTGCTCTATTATTTCTCTACGCTTAATTACGCTCGCGGCACAGTCGAGACGAATAGAGTCTGTATTCATCTTATTACGTACCACACGCTATGTCCGTTTGTTAGAATCTCATGGGTGAAAATATGATTAACAGCGACAACATAAAAAATAAACTTCCTCTCAAAATCAGCTTATAATCAGCATGGCAGAGACGTTATACATATGAGAGATGATAAAAAGAATTATATTTAGAAATCCAGTTAATATGCGGCGGGTGAAGACTGCGATTTCTCGCAAATGATTGCATAAACATGGTAAAGAAAATAAGCAGCAAATTGTGATCTTAGCCTTGTTGATGGTTAAGCGGAAGCGTTTACTCGTGTTCGTCAATGCTGATTAGTAGATTCAATTCGGAATCTACTTAGGTGGCGCATCTCAATGGTTCTAGATAAATAATATATGTGGACACGCGCGATCACACGGCTTCGTAATTCACTCCTCTCGCGTTTGGACGAAAAGTTTAGGAAAAAAGGGATCTTCCTATTCGCATTCTACGTCATGTCGAGAGTCTTGCTTGGTCCTATTTATGTCTACAATGATAAAGTAATTTTATTAATTCGCAGAGATTACCGAGAGGAGGATAATCTTACCCTTAACACGAGACTCTACGCTCAAAACGTCTGTTCTTCTGTCTTTTCTGCGTCGGAGGAGAGTGCTTGACGTAATGGCTCCATGCAAGATTTTGGGATAAGCGTCCCAACGATCTTCAACCCTTCATCTGTCACGAACAAAAATAACAAAATTGTTAAATATTTTCAGATCAAAACGTTGGATAGTCATCATAATTCTCAAGCTCGACTTACCCGTACGCAGTCGTACTACTTGCATCTTAGAGTTATGTCCAGATCGCGCAGCGAGTACGCTTTCGACGCGGCTCCAAACGCTCAGAACTGAACCGGCTAATACATTATAGGAACGTCTTCTTAGCCCAACCTCGCAGTCTATACCGACAGTGGCGTTTTTACAATTACCGCTCCAGTACGCGTGCGAACACGTGGTCACGGAGGCCTCATACTGTTGTGTCCAATGCGGCTCCGCCTCTTCTGCGCTCACCTTCTTATACTTCTTTTCTAATTCACCTAGAGTCTCTTGTCGTAACTGCAGACCTGTGTTGGGCCTGATAGTATGCAATCATTAGCTTCCAGCATCAAGATATATAAGGTATGTTTTTGACAAACCGTGGATACATAATGGGATTTTTCAAATTACTGTACCTGTACACCATGTACTGATCCTTCTTGCTGTCGGATTTTTTCTTGCCGCTGTCCACCATGATCGCGAGAATAGCCGTCTGTTTGCCATTGCGGATCTGATGGCTCAGATAAAAACCTTCCTTGGACCCGGTAAACTCCGAGGCCTTCTCCGTGACCTCGGACCAGCTCATACCGCGCTCGACGTGAACAATATGCAGTTCAGTTGGCGCCTTGCCAGTTGCGTGTTTTCGCAGAAACCGGTAAAGTCGCACTCTGCGAACGTTCTCGCCCGATGTACCAAGATCAAGAATACCCATGTCGAAACGACCGGTCTTCTTGGCCTGCGTCACAATGGCGTTGAGTGTATCGGTGAAGTATTTGAACAGACGATTTTGAAGATCGACTGGCATCCCGAGAATGCGATTCAGGAACTTCGACATATTGTTGTAGTCCTTGTCGAGCGTGAGTACACCGGGCGTACTTTCGCTATTACAAATCAAACCTACGCCTACCAGCGCATCCGCCACATCCTTGAAAAAATCACCGTGATAATCCTGAGGCGGTGGTACTAATGGCGGCTCGTATCTGAAATGATCAAGTCGAGTTAAAAATGGCTACATTCCAATACATTGAATAATTTTTCAATATACTTTAAACTGACACGAACCCCATTATAGTTTTCATTGTCGCTTCTAGAGCCGCGCGACCGTATTTGTTGTCAATATTGAACTGCGACAGATCACGAGTCTCCGTTGCGCGACGATCGCCGTGCGTTAACGCACCCAGACTTTCTAGCCGCTTTGCGACGATCGAGGCAAATCGCCTTTCTCCAGCCAGGTCCGATATAAGAAATAGGTACTCTGGCGCGTTGACTTGATTTGATCGATGTGTTCGTCCAAATTGTTGTATCGCTCTATCCGCGCTCCACGGCAATTCGAGCGTGATATGCACACGTCGCATTTGATTTCTAGCTCGCCTGTCGCTCTGTAACGATATACCGCTACTGGCCGCTTCGGAAATTATTGCCACAGTCTTCTCTCCATCCATAAACCTGATAAAGATATTAATTCAATTGAGTATTATAGAAAATTGTATGTTATCCCAATAAATCTGCAAATTATTAAAAATTGATGCGTAAAATCATAACAATTTTTATTTAACACGTACCTCTGCTTTTCTGTTAAGTTGAGAGTTTCTAAAGGAACGTCCACCTCTGACCTAGATTCGTATTCTATTCCACCATCTTCTCTTTGCACAACGCGACCCTTTCTACCCGTCATTTCCGCGACATTTTCTGGTCCGCCGAGTTCGTCTATCAATTGGTCTAGCGTATTTGGCGGTAATCGCTCGCCAAGAGCTTCTATTTGCGATAGTAATTCCTCCTTCATGCTGCAAGCTCTTTCAATAGCATCTCTAGGTGGTGCTTGATTATGAGGCATACTTCCACCCATGGCGCTCATAGGTCCGCCGCTCATCGCCGTATCGCCATTACGTTTATTTTTGTTGCTAGACTGCTTATGCACTAGCATCGATTGGATTTTGTCCTGCGTGCTCAAACGTTTCTTCGCGGGTTTTTTCTGCTTCTTGCCTTTTTTATTCTTTCGTCTGTCCCAGGGATCTAAAAGAAACAATGATAGAAAATAGTTCTGGAGATTCTTCTTCAATGGCAATATAACAATTTCACCTGAAAAATGTAAGTCAAATTTGCAGAGAATAAAAATTTGCAGGATTGATATTTACCAACGTCAGAATCGCTATCGCTGAAGAACGGATTGAAATCGGAACTGACGTTGCTCTCCTCGTCCGTGTGATGATCGTCCTCGCTTTCGGTACCGCTTAATTTGTACTCTGAACCAGAACTGTGAGCGCCGTTTCTCTCTTCGTCCGATATTTCCTCTTCCGATGACCAAGAGCGCACTTTTTTCGTCGCACGTTGCGCCGCTTGCCGAATCGGCTTCCTCTTGCTGCCGCCTGCAGAACCACCAGCACCATCTAGATCGTCATCCTCTAATTTGAATTTTGGCGGTTCTAAACCAAGAAGACGCTGGATGCGATTACGATCTGGCGCTGGAAAGTGTTTTTCTACTAGCGTTTGCAGAACTCCCCTGGAAATAATTATTAGATATATTAAATATATTTAAATATAAATTTATATTCAAAATCCTTTCTCCAATGTCTAAAACGTTACTAACTTTGCAGTAGAAACGAAGTCGCTGAGCTCGCCATCGTCACGTTCCAACTGCTCCAAAGTGCGTGCTTCGCCAGTGGACTGTAGACCGATCACCACGCACTTGCCACATTTGACCGCCTCGCGTGCCACAGCCACCGCGTGCTTCACCTTCGCGGCGATACAAAGATATTTGAAAAAGCGTTGATGTGACGACCAAAATTGACCCCACATTGTTTTCTTCATACGATTTTCCGCGTCTATTAGCTCTGCCGCTTCTTGAAACCTCTGCATCGCTTCCACCCACTAGAAATAGATCACATGAGAACTTACAAACTTATTTAAGTAAAGTGTTACAGTATTTATATCTTTGTATGACAACTTACCAATCGTACTGAATGATCATAAACCTTCGTGAAGTCCTTGGAAAGAGGTACTTCCTCGATTTTGAAGGCAACACCGTGAAAACTCAATTGGCGAGCGATATACATGCCGCGTAACTTCATGTCCATCGCTACGATCTCCATCGCGCCGACACCGCGTTTTTCCACAGCAGTGATAAAACCATTGAATTCCGGGAAAGGTGTACCCTCACCCCACATACCTAGTCGTACCATGTAGGCCATGTTGCGAGGTTCAGAAGCGCCGGTTGCGCTGGCATATACGACTCTAGCCTTTGGAAGCTTATTTTGCAGTTCCAAGACCGTTAATCCTGCACAGATTAATAAAATAATTCAAAACCATTCATGCAGATGCTTCTAAAAAAAATCTTAACGCATGAAATTCTGCTCAAACCTGTTTTAGTAGGCTTTGAACTTCCGGTAGGGCATAAATTCTTTGCCCGGTGACACTCATCGAAAATTATCAGACCATCAAAATCCTCACCACACCATTGCAACAGCTGTTTCAATCGGCTTTTATATTTCCCACCACTCTGTGATGATTCACCAATTAATGCGGAATATGTACTGAAGATCACACCTTTTTTCACATTACCGTTCACAGCTGACGAGATTTTCGCGTATTTAAATTTATTCAAAGGGTGTACCTGGAAGTTGATTCATTCATTGCAATATGCGAGCTTCAATAATTATATTCATTACAAAATTAAAACTTAAATATTCCGACAATGGTACAGAGTTAACACAATTTAACATAGATAAGTTACGTACTTCTATTTTCGATGCACCTATGTCCTTCAAATCGCGTTCGGCATCGTACTTGAGGTCGTTTGACACTGACACCCAGATGGCACGTTTTCTACCTTTCAAGTAATTTTCGAATATAATACCAGCTATAGTTCTGCCTTTACCAACACCTGCGCCATCACCGATCAGAAATCCAGCGCGTGTGCCATCGGGTAAGAGGTGCTCATGTTGCTGAGAAGTATACGTTATAGATTCGAGTTGGAGGGCGGAGAGCGCGCCAGATCGTATCGTCTCCTCTGGTATAGAGAGCTTGTACCAAACATCTGTCGGTTCAACACTTGACAGAGACGCTGTTTCGACAACCGGATCCGGATGCTTTCGTCCAAGTTTGACTGTTGATTATCGCAAATTTTAATCTTTAGAACAAAACAGTGCATAAATGTATTAAAACTAAACATTGATCATACGTTTCGTTGGCATGTAATCGGCATAAGTCTCGGCAACACCCATATCTTCATCATCTACCTCTTCCTCTTCTGGAATATTTGGCTGCATCAATTTTGTTGGATCACTTGAATTCATCCACATTTGTGACACTGCCTTTCCTGTATAAGTACAAAGTAGTATAAACTTGATTTTTGAGAAGTTTTGATCAAAGCATCTTTATTGGAATATTACACAAATACCTGAAAGTCCTGACCAATTGGGATGAATTCCACTTTGATTAAGAAACTGAACGAAAGGATTAACTCCCATATTCATCCCAGGCATACCCATAAAACTACCCATCAAAGCATTCATGTCCATACCTACGAAATAATTTATGTAATATTATTTATTATTCATTTAATATTGTAATACAATTGAAACAATTGCAACTTCACTATTAATCCAATTATTATAAAAAGTGACAGTAGAAACGTAAACAATTACATTTATGCATAATTTTCTAAATTTCTGTTATATATAAACTTGATATTAATTTTTAATTTTTATAAATTTACAATTAGAATATATAAATTCCTTTAGCTGATTTTCAATTATCATTTAACATGCAACTAAATAACATTAAATTTGACCATTATAATGTTAATAAAAAAATTTCTTTTTTAATTTATTAGTAATGTATGTGCACATATAAATTTATACATACATCTTTGTTCACAAAAATTATTTGAAAAATTATTTAAAAAAAAGTTAGAAAAAATTTCTATATAAAATTCATTGTAATAAAAAAAAATACAAACTTGATTGAAGGAAAGCAGCAGGATTGAATCCTGCAAGAGATAATCCTGGTGGAAAACCAGGATATCCACCAGTTGCTAACTGATTCAGTTGATTCAATTGACTTGCACCAACAAAACCTCCTGGTGGAGTACCTTGAGAACCCCCAACACGCACCATTTCATAACCTGGTGTTGCAGTCTTTGTTACTAATCCTTCAGGTATTTTGCCAAATTTTTGGTTCAATTCTAAAAATAATTTTTGCAAAAAATAAAATTTTTGATAAAACAAGAGAAAAAATGGATTAGCTTTAAATTATGATTTACCATTTAATGCTCCTGGCGTTTTATCCAAAGAAATCGGTGGCAGATCTACAGGCTTCTCTTCTTTGATACTTCCAATCACAGCAGCAGTTGCAAGATCTTTGCCTCCACCTAGTAAAAAAAATTTTTTTTACATGAAGTTTTGAAATTTGATCCAAAAGAGTAATTGCACTGTTTTCAGAAAAATGATTTTTTCCCATTAAAAGTAAATTGATAAAATGAGTATTATATGGTCTATTTGCATCAATGTATCTTAATTTTAAACTCAATTTTACTGTCTTTTTTAGTTATAAAAATTAAAAAAAGATGAAAAGTAAAATAAACTGAGTTTAAAGTTAAGCTACATTAAACATGAAAACAGGCCTAAAACATATATATATATATATGCAAAGTATACGTTTGTAATTTACCAGGCACTTCAATTTTATCTGGATCCTCTTCATCATCAAAGTCACTTTCACTATCATCGCTTACGCCGTCATCATACTTTTTTGTAGCCTGCAAAAATATGTCATTATCAACAGCTTCCATTTAGATTACAAAAGCAAAGATCAAAAGCAAAACAAAATTTATTGTATACTTGGTTATAATAAAACTGTGATGTACAATTTGTCCTAAGTAAATATCAAAATCACAAATCAATTATTAAAATCTTATTGGCACCTTGCTGTAAATTTCAATGACATCTTAAATGAAATCATGCATAGCACATAGATGCATGTTACACTCAAACTAATAAAATATTCATTGCGTTTTTATCGCCAAACGAGCGATCCTTTATCCTGATTGCGCGATGACTCATTAGGACGCGAATCCCTGTCATTTGGCATGAGAGAACAAAAAAAAGGGGCGTTATGCTCGCGAATCTCTAGGTTAGTAATTTCTTTAAGTAAACGAGGGAAACGAGTTACAGTTAGATTACGCGCTCTTTAATGGGAAGCGCGTGCTCTGGACTTGGAAATGTATCTTCGTTTCTCTCCCTCTCTTTTAATCTTTTCTCGAGGAATTGGTAATGAAAAAAAACCTACCATGACAAACCGAGTGCCGCGAAACCTCGCGCGCTATCTCGTCGCAACGCGTGGCAATGCTAGGACGACGAGGACGAGGCCAACGTTTCGGCGAGGTATTCCGCTGATACCTCCGGCAGAATGTCGCGAACTCCGAGGACGAGTAAGCGACGAGATCTTTTTTCCCCCTTTTTTTTCTCTTCCGACCCGGTTCAAGAATCAAGCGCGTGCTGCGTCAAGCGAGCATCGCTGACGAATACACGTGGTAATGTACGAGCTACGAGATCGGCGCGATGGACGTTGACGCTCCACCAGCGAGCCGGCCCATCTCACGCTGTTGTCGTCGTCGTCAGTAAGAGGTACGCGCGCGAGACCCACAGCTCGAGAGCGCGTTCGCTCAGCTACACGGTAGCCGCCATCTTGGACCCCGTCCCATCACCCGGCACCCGTTGCCACCCCCTCTCTCGTGCCCCCGTTGCCGTCATGAACGCAGCGCAACGAATACAAAAACACACGCGCCTGTTTGGAGTGCGCGCCGCCACCACCAGGTGGCGCCACTAACGAATCGGCCTGGCGGGGGTGGAAGAGGGGCGCTGTTGCCGGGTCATCGAATAAGGGCAGATTCGTAGGACGCGCGAGCGCCCGAAAAATTGCCGCGTTTTCACGACCGATTGCGCGCGTCCACGACTGGCAGGGAGCAGGGGGGAGGAAGGGAGCGCGAGATTCGTTTTCCTTCTTTGCGCGCGATGCATTACGAAAAGTTGCGAAAACGGCATTGTCATGGAAAATCCGACGTCGGCGTTTCTTCATGATCAAACGTTCTCGCAACTCCCCACATGATTTTTAAATTAAGATCGCTCGCGAGCTCTCTGGGGATTCGCGATAAATTTTCAAGCAATTCCAATCGATATTCGCATGGAGTAGGAATTGCGAAACCGCCATGACACGTTTGCGAATTCAGTCATTACGATTTAAATAATTGGCGCTTATTATAAAAAAAAAATGTATTAAAAATGTCTTATTTGCTCAATACACGTACCATTTCAAACGGATGATTCCAAATGTAAGTTGTCGTCTCGAGCCACGTAAAACCGCCCGTCAAGGATTGAACGATCAATGATCAAGTGCAGACCCCTTTGGCGGCGTTTTTAACGCAAAGACCTGTTTGTTCGAGCACGTGTATACGCGATTACAATGCGACTGTGACGACGACACCAGACGACACACGAAGCTGCCGTATTATCATCGACGAGACGTATCAAAGGTCGCGGATCGTATGAAAATTCTGCGACGTGTAAATTTCGTACGACAGTCGCGTCCTCTTGGAAAGTACTGCGGCCAGCCTGAGAAACGCTGATCCAAGTGGGCACAAGTGATAACCGTTGAACGACATTTTTACAAAAATACTCAATATTTTTGCGTTACGGATACGCATAAATAACTAAAGAACATCGGGATAACATTAGATCGTGAAATCTACACTGTATTACAGGCCAAACATTTAGATTTATCAAATAAATAAAAGCGGTCGGTAACGTCGATGCTCTGTTATTATCCTCGCTCTCACGTGACTATCCACGTAATCCTCGCGTGAGATATCGCTCATCATGTATTCGCATGTTCATGGACGTACACACAGGGCACGGGCGACGGCAGGTGTACGTCTGGCAACATCGCCGCCTGCGCGCGGCGCTGATCGTTAGACGATTTAAAGTATTCGCGCTAAAAAGAAAAGAAGCCCCGTCGGGCGAATTCGACGCGTAGACGCCGATCAACGTCGTCGGACCGCGAGCCCCACGTTGCCGCCGGTTGCGCCATACTCGTGGCCACGTCGCGACCGGTGCGATCCGCGCGTGCATCGCCCCCGCGACGCGATTGCCGATAAATCCGTCTAAAAAATAATAACGTCTTGCGGAGCGCGGCAGTCGATCGATCCGCGCCGCGCGGTGGCCAGTGGCGTCGCGGCGTGGCACGCGCGCCAACTATTCCGCCTTCGGGCGGTAATTTCATTCCCGTGATCCCACCCACCCCGCGTATCTACATCCCGCATCCGCCCGTTTTGTGATGACTCGATACGCGATGCTTCATTATTTATTGCCGTGATTGAACTGCATTTGGACTGTAAGTAAATAACGGTGATAATTAATTAATTGGATATAATGTACAAATTATTCCCTTGAGAAATAATTTTTTGAATCTTTTAAAGATTTACCAAGTATAATCAGTTATTTATATAATTAATAACATTTTTTCGATTGGACCGCACTAGTGTGCACTGATGCACATTAAAGTTGTTGCAGGATTTAATGTAGTGTATTGAACAAGTAAAATGCAAATATCGTGAATAATAAATTACATATTTTGTCAAATAGTCCAATACGATATATTAAGAATTTTGCGATTTAATTATATATTTTATGTAATATCCATTTATATTAAACACCTACATCGATTTGTGTACGATGACTAATGTGCATCAGTATGCACTAATGCGCCTAACTAAATTTGATATTAAAGATCATTCAACAAGTGAATAATACAACAAAAATAGGTTTAATAAGTTTTGAAAACCGACTTTTAAGTAAAATTTTAATTATAAAATTACTTAATTATTAATTAAGTGTTATAATTTACATAAATAAATGATACACAAAAAGGAAACAAGGAAAATATAAATAATACAGTTTTAAGTTGTACAATTGGCAATTTATAAATTTAATCGACTTTTTTTATGTTAATCAGTTTTATTGAAAAACGAACAATTTTATATGTTCATATAACAAAATGAAAGAAATATCTCCGTTTCTGAATGACGTATAAATCATGCGACAGATTAAATTTCTGTTTCGGATGTTCATTTATGCGTTTGCAGTCATGAAATTTCTCGTTATTGATCGTGCACTCGGCGTCATGAATGCTTCAACACCACGAATGCCATTTTAAATTTTGTTTTACATATTTCGGCGGATGACGTCCAATAAGGAACTTCGGTTCCTAGAGATATTTTCGTTTATATACGAAATTCCTAGGATGATCGTTCTCCCATTGGACGTTGGAAACCGCCATAACGTATTCGTACTGTGCGGAACGTTATCGCAAACGCGACGTGTCGCTCGCTTGGCGTTCTTGCGGTTGTTGTTTGTGATATCGCTCATCGGATTTGCGTCCGCGCGGGGGAACGTAAACCGCGTTTGCGGTTAGGTGTCTCGTGCGAGACGGGTACGTCGCTCGTAAAACAACGTGACGCAGACGAGACGACTCGTCGGCGACGACTCGAAGCGCGACGCATCGTCACACTGCCGTGCTGTCGTTGTCGCGGTCGGTTGATTCAGACTTTTCACCGTTGTTGTCGACCTTGCGATTCATCATGTACCGGACGACTCGTGCGTCGTCTCATCGCGTTGGAAATCGCACCGTCAGCGCCGCGAAAGGTAAGGATGTGCCGCGCGACGACGCTCTTGAGCATTCGCACCGGCCGCCGAGCATCAGGTTATGTTTTCAGTGGGTCTTGCTTTTTCCCTTGCTCCATCTTGAACTCTGTCTCACAGACGCTCCAACACTCCCCTCTCCTCCGTCCTACTCGTTCCGTCTCTCATGACCGACACGACTCTCCCGTCTGCCCCGCTATCGTGTCTTTTGGGCGCGCGACATTTATCGCCTATTTCGACGCGTTGAATTTCAGCGATTTGTTGATATCGCGAGACGACCGGGACTTTCGTTGCAACGTCACCGTGCCGACGATGATGATTCTCGATCACGGCATGGCACGCGGAATTGGGCTAGAGCACCGAGTTAGAACTCTAAACTAACATGGAGTACGATAATTAGGATGTGAGGCGATTTCACCTGGAGCAATGAGATTACTTTTGATTTGCAGACTCTTTCGCATGTTCTGTCAAGTTCCTTGATATTATGTGACTTCAAAAATATTTATGTAGTTTTTATAGCCGTTTTATAAATTTCCACTTGGATTGTCATATTTCTTTTTGTCTTTGGTATTTGTAATGTTCAACCAACCTTAAATGAATTTTTTTAAATTATTTATTTTATTCAAGGCTTTATCAGAATTTATCATTTGTGATAACCCAGTACAAAATTTATTTCTTATTATCATATACATATACATCTGTTGCTCTATAGTTTTGATATAATGTATTATTGATTATATTCGTATATTTAATAATAATGAGTTGAAATTAGAGACTAATATGTGTGAATAACACATTAAGAGGAAGAAATGTCATTTATCAGTTGAAACAAATATCGATAATATTTCTATGTTAATTAAAAAATTTTTAGTTTTATAAACTGATGTATTAAAATGGATTATTAGACTTTAAATGTGATCATAAACTAAAACTAAAACTAAAAATAATATCTCAAATTAATTGTTAATTTTAATAATGATGTTACAAGTATCTTAAAACACTGTAGAGAATTTATCGTTAAAAATATCACTTCAACCAAGATTAGAATAGAATTGAAAAAATATATTTAAAAGTTGTGAAATATTAAGCACTAATATCCACTTTTGATTTAAAAATGGTGTTTCTTATGTATATTTCATAGTATGCTTTACCAAGTTGGAAGACTTAAATGTTATTAATAATTAATGTACAGGAAGACGGAAACATGGTACAGCAAAAAATATAACAAAGATTTTACCTTCACCTATACAAAGTAACAATGTGAATTTATTAGTGAAAAACGAGAATAAACTGGATATTATCAAACAAGTAACAAATAAGTTTGACACAGTAGAAACGCAGCCTGTGCTAGAAACATGCATTATTCACCTAACTTATTCTTGTAATCAAGTAAGTATCTTTTGTTAAAAATTTACAGTGTATCTTAAATCATTCATTTCTTCATTAATATCCATATGAATAAATAAATTAAAAAATATATGTAATCACATGCATTGCAATGTCATTTCGTTTACTGCAGGATTCAAATGCAGGAGTTACAAAAGGGAAAAGTTTGCTTACCCATTATCTCTTTGACAATGCACAAACTCATGTTCCAGTGAAGGAGGAGGAGGAGGAGGAGGAGGATACTTCTTATGTAGAACAATTCAAAACTGATGGTATATAATCGCAAATTAAGATGATTTTTCCTCTTTAATTTGTGATGTATAAAGAGACTGATTTTTAGAGACACCAGTAGCTGTTCCAATTCACACGCCTTCTACGCCACATAGAATAAAGATGCCAGCAGAAGAATTAGATGAGAAAGCTACAATTACTACCAAGGAAAAGCAATCTGTGATTACATTACTTAGCCCTCTGCAAGTTGCGAAAAAGCAACCGGCTCTTCGTGGACGTAAAAAAGGGATCTCCAATCAGCCATCCCTCGGTCATCGTTTGTCAAAGCCACCGCGCGTTGAGACAAATCATTCGATTACCGATTACTTTCCAGTACGTCGTAGCGTAAGAAAGAGTAAGAAAGTTGTATTGGAGGAGAAGCAACGTGATTTAGAAAATAAGGTGCTTTGCCAGGTAGAGGACGGCTTGGAGGTAAAAATCCATGTGTAATCTAGATCTAGCAGAAACATTAGTTTACATTTCAAGCAAAAACGCTGAACTGTGGCAATCTCTTTTTTATTGCAGGTCAAAAACTTTCCAGGTAAAGGTCGTGGTGTCATAACGACGCGAGAATTTCGAAAAGGCGAGTTTGTAGTGGAATATATTGGCGAGCTGATTAACCAGGGAGAGGCAAAAGAGCGCGAGGAGGTATATGCACAAGATCAAAATACCGGGTGCTACATGTATTATTTTCAGCATCGTAATCAGCAGTATTGGTAAGAAAATTCTTATTTTAACAATTTTTTTAATGCGGAAACGTACATTAATTTCGATGGGGAGATAGATTAAAAAAAATCTGTAGTGTGTCCCATGTGCTGACAATGCATGTGATTTTTAGTGTTGATGCAACAGCAGAGACTGAAAAACTCGGTAGATTGGTGAATCATTCAAGGACTGGCAATTTAATTGCGCGGATTGTCGAGGTCAATTCAATACCACATTTGGTACTTACTGCGAAGGAGGATATACCGATTGGCGTGGAGGTCACGTACGATTATGGAGACCGAAGCCGCGAATCCATTCGTCATCATCCATGGCTGGCATTATAGCACCTTAATTCATCATTTATATGGCATCGTGTTAAATTGTATAAAAGATTCATTTATGTTCCTCCTATGAAGGAACTGTATAACACATATATTGAATTATGTACAAATTGTTTTCACAGTGAGACGCGGCGTACTCAGCGATTAGATTACACGCGACTTGGTGAATCTTTACGCTAGTAAATTTCAAATACTTTTTATGTTATTCTATTGAATTTTAATTCATTCGGCTAGTAAAAAAAAGAATTATATTGAAATGTTGATCATGACAATTACTTGTTTGCTTGTATCGGAAGAGTGAAATGATTGTGTAATGATTTGCGTGTATTATAATTAGCTTTTTTAACAGGTTCTCAATTTAATGTATTATTAAAAACAATTTCTGAAAGAGAGAAAAGTATATTTCTGGTTTAATATTAAACATTTAACATGTGCAGTATTACCAGTCAAAGATTAGAATTTTTATATTGAATTTTTGAATTAAATTTTTGTATTCAGTATTTGAATTGCATAACAAATTGTAGCATATGCTTTATTTAGACTCAGCTTTTGTCTGATATTCATTGGTGACGATCAAGCTTGGAATTTTCATGTACTACACCAAGAGTTCCTAGTTGAAGCGATTGTGATACGTAGCTACGAGAAAATGACGTATCTCTCTTCCACTCTCCCGAAAAAATATATGCATATGTGTAATAGTGTGACCCTGTCGACGAAAGAGATTTTTTGTTCAAGTATTTGTGCAACATATAGTAGCTTTGAGTGCTTCACTGCCACATACTTTGATGTAAGAAAACTCGGTTTCTTGAAAGACAGTTGTATATATAGATTATATAAATGACATGTGCGAAAGGTATTTCTCGATTGCTTGTAGAGTTTTTTTAAATTTATCACTTAAGAAAGGAAAATAGAGACAATCGCTCACATTCTCATCCTCATTTCGTTATCAACTATTTATAGCACACACACGAATATGTATTATTATTTAATGTTATATCGCTCACGTACTTTTACATTGTTGCTAGGTTTTTTTTATTATGCAGTGCCGTTTGTAATTCATAATTAATGCCTAATTTTTATTAAGAATAATGAAGCCTAATGTGCCGATTTTCCTAATTCCTCTTTTTTTGAGCCTTTGAGTTTAAAAAGTAATTCTAAAATAGACGTATAAATATATAATATATACAGAGAGAGGAAGCAATTTTTAATAAACATTTTTTACGCTATAGATAATTTTACATCTGTTGATCATGATTGCACGTCTTTTGCCACATGCAAGAATTCTTTGTAGTTCCGCACATTGTATACGAAATATATCCACGGTTTATTTAAAGTTACAAAATTTGTAATATTCTTTTACTTAGTTTCTTTTCTGAGATTCATCGCTCTAAACAATTCGTCCTTTATGATTTTTGCAAAAGTTAATGTTAATACATATCTTGTTATTTTGAATTTTTATTCGTAAACTAACAAAGCAAAGATCCCCACTCGAAAATTTAAATTTCAAACACTATGAAACTTTGGTAATACATTCCTGTTTAAATTACAAACCATTTTGTATTAGAAAGAAAACCTCCCTCTCGCTAACGAAGTTTCCAATTATCATATATAATTTATACAATTCGATCCCTCAATGATCTCTCATAGCTATATAATTCACGATAGCTATATGCAAATTTTCATTGATACCGAAGTGCGCGATAGCGAGCGTGGCGCAGTCTGCGTAAGGGAGGAAGTATTTTTTACGTCACGGTAGTGAGAGCACGTGAGAGAGAGAGAAACAGACGGAGGGAGTGACAAAGATGGACACCGGTTATTGATTCCACTCTGATCAACGCGTACCGCGTACCGCGTACCGCGTATCCAGCGCGGACAGCACACATGTTTTTGACGTTTGTGCACATGATTCGAGAAAGCGGAGCGATCTTGCGCGCCGAGTTCCATGCGATGGCTTGAGACCCGGACGGTGCTGGACCGCGAAGAACGTTTCTCGGTGCGTGCGAAGTCATTCGCCGGCGAAGCCGTTCCTATCTTTCCGCGCGTGCGGATGACATCGACATGTCGACGCGTAAGAGCGTCGTAGGTTAAGGTGTCTTTCCGTGAGTAAGGTCTATATCCCCCGCCGTTGAATGAGACGCCGCGTCCGTGACCGTGCGAAAATGGACAACCCAGTGATCGCCGAGTACCTAACTCTGGATTTCGGCCCGTTCGAGACGGTGCACCGATGGCAGTGCATGCCGGCATGCGACGAGTTCGTCGGCGCCAGGTAGGCATAGCCGGTTGATCGGCGTTCATTTGCCTTTGCTTCTTTTTAAATCAAATTTCTAGAGGCTCCACGTGCGCGCCGATCCAGTTCTACGAAGTATTTCGGTGCAATTTATACTTACGTTTATCATATTCAAATGAATTTTATTCGAGATGTTTCGAAAGTAGAAGTAGGATCATTGCGCCAGTCGCTGAACAAAATAATAAATGGCAAATTAATTGATACTTTTTAGTTCTTAATTTTTATACATATTTGATTAAGATATCAGATTTTTACTTGAAAATAGTTATATTAAGTTGTTTTTGTTTGTTGACTTGATTGATACCTAGTTGTGACCCTAGTTGTCAACAGTGCAATTCGATTGATTATCTTCATTCTGTCTTGCAGACGCAGTAAACACACTATTGTGGCATATAAAGATGCCATTTACGTTTTCGGTGGCGATAATGGTATGCGGATGCTGAACGATCTACTGCGCTTTGATGTGAAGGAGAAATCCTGGGGCAGAGCGTTTGCCACTGGCATTCCACCTGCGCCACGGTATCACCACTCTGCAGTGGTCCACGGGTCGTCGATGTTCGTGTTTGGTGGTTACACTGGCGATATACACTCTAATTCCAATCTCAGTAACAAGAATGATCTATTTGAGTACCGCTTTCAAACTGCCCAGTGGATAGAGTGGAGATTTAATGGAGTGCAAGTATTACCCATGTTACAATAATTTCATTACGAGACGTTCGATATTTTGTTTTCATTTCTTGATTTTTTTTTTATCGAACCTATCCAACTGTGATATGTTTATAGGACTCCAGTGCCTAGATCTGCCCATGGTGCTGCTGTATATGATAATAAATTATGGATATTTGCGGGTTACGATGGTAATGCCAGATTGAACGATATGTGGACGATATCGTTACTGGTAAGAAATGTGTTTTATACATACACTTTCATTTTATGTTTCTAAAACAAGGTACTGCAAGTTCGAACTCTTAACATTTTTATTTTTATTTTTTGAACAAAATATAGTAAAATATTTAAACTTTGTGAGTGTAATTACAAAGTTGCATCTGAATTAGTTAACAAATGAATATAAAAAAGAAATTATTAATTATGTAAAGTTGTAATTTATTTTATTTCAGAAAAATGTTTAAAAATGGGCGCATTAACGTATTGTTGTTCCAAATACGGTTGTACCCCATTAGAATTACTAAATTTGCATCTTAAAAATCTTATTTCGTTTAGAGTTATATCACGTTCGAGCTTGTATCACCTTATCCTATATATAATAAATATGTGATAAGTTTACATAAATTATAAATAATTTATTTTAATTTTACTCGCTTGATGTTTGTATCATTTAGCCTGGTGGTTTCAAAGAGTGGGAAGAGGTCGTTCAGGTCGGCGAACGTCCACCGACGTGTTGCAACTTCCCAGTTACGGTGGCTCGAGAATCGATGTTCGTTTTCAGTGGTCAGAGTGGGGCTAGGACAACTAACAGTCTTTTTCAGTTTCACTTTAATGAGAGGCGGTAAATTTCATTGTAACGCGCATAGAGAAATTGCGACGTATTATACATAATCCGCGGATTTAATTTACGTTCTATTAATCGTAAATTTATGTTTCTTAGATGGACACGCATATCGACGGAACATATATTGCGTGGCGCCCCGCCGCCACCCGCTCGACGATACGGTCACACGATGGTCAGTTTTGATCGTCATCTTTACGTCTTCGGAGGCGCAGCCGACGCAGCTCTGTCCAATGATGTCCACTGTTACGATCTCGACACGCAAACGTGGAACGTTATCTTACCATCCACAGACAGCCAGGTAGACGATTTGTGAAAATAAACACTAGTAAAAACGATCATTTAAAACAGGAACAAATATTTAAAAAACGCTTTTTTTATAAATTATTTATTCTCTACATCATTACAAATTTTTTAATTTTTTAAACTAATTTTATTCGAAAATATCTTGTAAGTGAAGAATCTATTGGTACTTACTTTGAAGAATCTATTGGTCCTTTACTTTGATTTTTGTGTTTCCTAGTGTGCGTTTATTCGCAAATTTGCGTTTATTCGTATTTGGGGCGCGCTATTCTCTTTTATCAAAATTCGTTTGTTTCTTACTCTCTGCTTGGTCTACTTTAACATATCTGAGAGTTTTCTTTCGCAATGACATGTTACGAGAAAATGTAACAGTAGTTTTCGTTTTTACAATATATCGTGTGCATACATAGGTACCACCCGGTCGACTTTTCCACGCTGCCGCTGTAATCGGTGATGCGATGTTTATTTTTGGGGGCACCGTAGACAACAACATACGCTCTGCTGATATGTACCGCTTCCAATTCTCATCATATCCCAAGTGCACGTTGCACGATGATTTCGGCAGATTACTGAGCATGAGTCTCTTTTGTGACGTGGAATTCATAGTGGGTGGTCTGGAAACCAAGATACCGGCGCACATAGCCATGGTGGCGGCGCGCTCGCAATTTCTTCGGGCGCTCATTCGGCAAGCTCGTGAGAAACGGGACAAATATTTGGAACAACAATACGTTAATGCGCCCAATAACGAATTGTCGCCTTTGGAACAGCAATATGTTAATGCGCCTAGTAACGAATTGTCGCCGCTGGAGGTAAATAATTTAGCTAGAACATTAAAAATCGATATTATGATCGTACTTTAAATTTACATGGGAAAGATAGAAAAATATGATATATGTAAAGAAAACATATAGTTGCTTTTCAAAAAAAATTATGTAGTGATTATCTGTAGTGATTCACTCTGTATAACTGAGTCAAATATATTTACTAAAAATCTATTTGTGTATTCCTCGACAATTTTATAAACTTTGAGTATTGCAGGTGAGATTAAAAGATGCTGTACCGGAAGCCTTTAAAATGGTGCTAAACTACATTTACACCGATCGTATCGATCCTACTAAGAGACCTGATGACAAGGCTGAGGATCCACAGAGCAATCGCATTGTACTTCTTATGATGGATGTGTACCGCCTCGCTGTGCAATTCAATATGGAGCGCTTGGAACAGCTGTGTGTCAACTACCTTGAGGCGACCATAAGTCACGCAAATGTTCTGGAGGCGTTGCGTAACGCCGTGCACCTGAAGCTATATTTTATAAAGGAGTTTTGCCTCAGTTTCGTCGTGAAGGAGAACAATTACAATCTGATTGTGATGAGCCAAGAGTTCGAGACTCTAGATCAGCCACTGATGGTGGAGATAATCAGGCGCCGGCAGATGCCACAGGCCAGAACTCCTTTCACTAAATATGAATACGAATCTGTTACCGGTAGGTAATCATACGCGTGGCACACGTCTGGAGCAGTTTTTCACGTTGCAGAGTTTGTTCGCTAGGAACCAGCCTGGAGCAAGACATGGAAGCGTTTTTGAAAAGCGTCGGTCGGGAATTTTGTGACATCACGTTGAGACTGAACGGTATGCTGATACCGGCGCATAAGGCGATCCTCGCGGCGCGATGCAGTTACTTCGAGGCAATGTTTCGATCTTATATGCCTGAAAATAATATGGTGAATGTAAGTCCGTGTAATTTAACAGATCTCTTGCTAGACGAGGGAGGGCTAGATTTTATTTACAATATTTTACACGCAGTAGAAATTACAAAGCGGATATAATTTTATGTAGATACAAATTGGCGAGATAATACCGTCGTCGGAATCATTCCATTCTTTGCTGAGGTATATTTATTTCGCGGATATCTCGATGCCTCCCGAGGACTCCCTGTACCTGTTCACCGCGCCGGGGTTCTACGGTTTCAGAAACAACCGGCTCCAAGCATTTTGCAAACAGAATCTCGAGATGAACGTTACTTTCGAGAATGTTATACAGATTTTAGAAGCAGCCGATAGGATGCAGGCTACCGACATGAAGAAGTATGCCCTGAAATTGATAGTTCATCACTTTAGCAAGGTAAAGATAAGAAATATTCAAGTCCTATACATATATAAATATTAATATTGTTAATATTTGTATAAACGCAATTTTGCTTTTATTCAGGTTGCTAGGCTTCCAACATTAAGACAATTAAGCCGTGAGCTTTTGTTGGATATTCTCGACGCTCTGGCTGACGAGCGTAGCGAGGCAAGAACGTGTCAAGATATGACTAATGATTGCTGACGGATTTCTACCTCAGATCGTCGTCCGTGCAGTTGGGATTTACCAACGCCATGCAGTTTCCAAGTGAGTACGATAATTTTAAAAAGATTTCATTGTTAGATTTTATTTTGAGCTTTAGTTATAGGTATTACTGTAATGTCATGCTGAGAAAGGTTAAAAATATCCGCGATGATATCGGGGTTTCTTTCTCGTTCCAGGAACTGTGTCGGGTGAATCTTATCCTTATAGGACGAACGATTCTGTTTGTCGGTAATTGTTATCACGATCATGCGGCTAGAGCTTGTTTGACATCAGACATACAAACATTGCTGCCGTTGTCAACGGCCACGTCGTCCGCTTCGATTCAGGACGTGTCGTCATCATGCAGCACCCATCATCACCCAGTCGCGTCGTCTCGTTGTGGCGACGACAGGAGGCAACACCAATGGTCTACTATCACTCGTCGTTGTTCCGTCAGTTGCAACATGTTGAGACGCACTGTCGTTGCTCTTTCGGATCTCGGACTTAGAAAATTGTTCCCGTAATTGAGATTATATTGACGCTAAATGAAACAGCGACTTTCATCGAACTGTGTCATAGAAGTGTTTGTTGCATAACGTAAAATTGCGTGAAAGTTGATGTATAATATTAGTCTATAGTGATTGTGTCCGTTCCGTGTAACAGAACATTAGACATGATATGGATGCGCGTCAAGGTATCATTTTCCCCACAAGTACCCTGGTGAAGATTCTCTTAATAGTTTTAAGATTTTTTCATATATTAAATTTTTGAAGATTTCTGAAAAAGTATGTTAAATCTTTTTAGATTTTATAAGTTTTCTTTGGAAATTACAGAATATTTTAAAATTTATATATGTAAAGAATTTTAGGAAAAATTTTCACCAGAGTAGATACATCAGTGTCACTTCCCCGGTAATGACGTACGTTATTACGTGTGTCCTAGTTAGCGATTGTTATACTGATTATATTATTTATTTATACAGAATGTTGAAATTTTTTAGGTATAATGACAGAAAATGAAATTTCGACAGAAAAGTACGTGTAAGCTAAGTAACTAGAATATTTACGATTTTTTATTCCAATCTATTTTTTAAGTATAAGGTTTGGCCTAAAGTTTGGCCAGTCATGTGATTGCAGAATCTTCATTCTCTGTGCTTTTTGTTGTGTCTGCTTTTATACTGGAGTTTTGTGATATATTATAGCATTTGGTTATGAGATAAGGTACCATTGAAGACTATTAAGAAACCTATTGAATTTTTATGAAGTATTAATCCATCTCGATCGGCCTGTCTCCAATCCGGAAGGAATTTGGAAAATGGTGACATTAACTATTTGATCGTTCGATATAAACATCTTTACGCTCAGTCCATGAGGCACTATTATAATTTTACAATTTACAGTTTTAATATTTTAAATATTAATATTTTATGATACAGTGAATTTTTTAAGCAAGATAAACTTTCATAATAGACCAGTTTTCAATGGTGTCTTATTGTGATATCCGTAATAAGCCTATATGTTTCCATGTTTTTATTATACATGTTGAAGAATCCGTAAAATATATATGAAATGTCTATTTATGCTAAAAGAAACGTTGTTACAATATATTTACGTGCATTGGCGATCATATTATTCCGTCGTACCTCTTAATCGTTAATCTTTTTGTAATTATATATATGAGACAGGAATATTTTTATGAGCTTAAATAATGAATATAAATAATAGTAATGCAAAATAATTTGTATTATTACTTTTTATACAGTATTAATACAAATTATTTTAGGCAGGTAGACGATTGAAATAATTGGTAAAGATGGATATTACGCACATGTGTTGTTGAAGATAAACATATTTTCAAGACGTTTCAGAGTTATTGACATAAAAAATATCTATAATATGAGGGCATAAAAAATTAATTAAATCTAGACTATATCAGTGTGAGTCAAATTAAATTGCAAAGGGAGCCTATATTTTCATCGAATGTAATATAATATATTAAATTATCTGCAAAAAAGGGAAATTTACATTTATTCAATCTATTGCCTTGTCGACAAACGATAATTGCAGTTTAAAATTTGCAAAATTAAAATTATAGAAGATCAGGGTATTAGTGATTCGCGATAACGCAAATGTCGTTTCAGACAAGAGCTTTGCAAAAATTGTAGAGTGGGTGATAATGTTAATAACCGCGATTAATAAATTATGTATTATATTTTAATCTCGAATACAATTGTACATACATATGCGATTCGTATTCTCGTGGAAGAAGATAATTAATACTTCAAGTTTACAAGACCAAATAATACGAATAGAGGGAACGAGAGGAATCGAACAGCAGGAGCTCGTATATAAAATCACTTCGCTGTTTTTTTCTCTATATATATATCTCTCTTTCTATATTTTCCTTTTCTACGTAATATTATCTCTAGACAGGTATGGCATTTTTATTATACTTAATGATATCTCTAGGCAGATGGTACTTATTTACTTTGAATACATTCAAAAAAGAAATATTTAACTTTAAGATATTAAAATATTGTTTTATTTTTGAAATATTTAAAATTTAAAAATATTTTGGTTTAAAATGGTATTTAGATTTTGGAGGTACGAACTATTCGAATATCAAATTAATTCAAGTAAAATTCGATTCGATTCGGATTTCAATCTCTATGATTCTAATCTAAATTATTCGAAAGTTTCAAATCTAAAAAGTTTGAAACGAGTATTATAGATTGTTGAATTTTACAAAATCATATTTAAAGTGACTTTATATTATATAACCAATGTTGTTTTTTTTATACAATATCAAATTTTTTAAATTAATATTTATATATTAATATTCAATCTGACAATAATTATGTTATTAATTAAAAGTTATGTTTCTATGATTTGTTCCAATTAAATTCGATTCAATTCGATGTTAAAAAATTTTGATTTGCATCTCTATGAGATTAGATAAAAACATTAAAGCTCTTCAAAGCTATTAAACATTTCAGTTTTAAACGTTTTGGTATTTTAAATTTGAACATTGTTTAAAACATTTTTAAGTATTTAAAAAATAAAGACAGAAACAAAACACTTTATATCTTAAAATTAAATTTCTTTTTCGAGTGTACACGATTTGACATTTCATTCTGAATGAGACGAAGAAATCGACCTTCCTCCTTCCCCCGCGTTCAACGAGGATCTCTTCATCCTCGAATGAAACGTCGTAAAATCGAATTTGTGCTTGGAAGTAAACATTCCTATCTGCGTTCCTCTTTTTTCGCGTCCTTTGTTCTTCCGCTCGCCAAAGCGCGTTCCGCCAGGAAATCGGCGCAACGTCTACGATCCGTCTCTCTTCACAATCTTTGACGAACACACATTGACGACACGTTGACGATACACAAACACTTCTATACACGATATTGAATCTTTTCTCATGGAAGTAACGAGATAGTTGAACGGAAGGTAAAATGGATAGAGGGTAAAGGGGGTATTAGTCAAGTAGAGAAAGGACGAAGCGCCTGTTATTCCCATTTTGATGCTTGAAACACAATTGATTGTTGTACATTGCTATTGTTCTTAGGTGATGCATATCTCTTGACATACATCTCTTCTCGAGAGAAAGGTTCAATATAACGTATTTCAGCTTCTCCCTTACATTTATTTTACATCCCGTAAAAATAAATTCCGCCTTGTCATCTGTTACGTTCACAATCTCTATTTTTAGATAAAATCCCTAGAAATATTTATTACTTCCTATCTATTAAATAATTAAGTTCTATTATCCATCACGTCTGCCGCGCGAGGACATTGAATAGGAAAAACGGACGGGGGGGGGGTTGAAAAAGAAAAATTTCTAAAATAATTGAAAATATGTAAAAAGAGAATTAAACAGTGTATGTTTAAAGTGAAATATTTAATTTCTTTTCGATTAAAGATGAAAGATCTGTTATAATTAAAGCTTCTACAATGCCACATGACATTAAATGAATCGTTACGCCATTATATTTTATCATTCAGTAACAATTTTAAAATGCAACACACCAGGAACTCGCGCCAATAGCTTTACGACACATTCTTTACAATCTTCGACCACATTGACAACACTTAATATAGCCATTGAATTGTTTCTCGTAATAAAATAATAGAAGGAGGGTAAAATGAATGTTTGTGCAAAGTCAAGATTAGTCAAATAAAACGAACGAAACAGCGGTTATTCTCATAACTTCGACGTCCGAATTGCACGATTTCGATTGCGTATCGTACCGAGCGTCAAATTGATTAATTTTTCTTTAGAATAAACGCAGCAATTTAAAACCTGTTATTTTTAAAGGTTTCAATGTCTTCCTATGCTCTTATTCCTCATTAATACATTTAGCCTGAACAAGGCAATTGTACTCAAGATCTTTTCTTTTTTTTTTTTTCTTTTGGTCGTTGGTGGGCATAATGCCCAACATGGGAAAAGGAGAGGAAAGACGCCAACTTGTACTCTTGCAAATTCCCGGTTTCCAAAGCTCAAGATCAGTTTTCAATCCTTCAAACATTTTGTTCTACCGTAAGGCGCCTAAATGAACTCCTTTACAAAGGCGTCTTGTACGCTAATTGCGGCCCTAATATTCGCTATGCTATCTTATTGTAGTTACTCTAAGTAGGCCTTTCTGTTCGTCGCTTAAAAATCTAAGTCGAAATCTGTGTTTAATATCACACATGGCAATTCAATGTCGCAATGTGATATTAATCGCGGATAACTCGGACTTGATTTAATTATTACAAAGAGACATCTACGAGTTACAAGAAGATAACGAGATAAAAGTAGCGATACGGTAGTGGTACAAACTTCACACGTTGATTTCGAATGGCCCCAATCTGAAAAAAAATGCAGAAACAACGAATGGACATTTTTGCTCTTACTCAATGTCATTTTACGGTACGATGCAGAATTGGAAAAGTAAATTGTAGAATTAATTACAGCAATAATTTTTTCTCTTAAAAAGTAATTAGTTACCGTTACAAGTTACCGAAAGTAACTGATAAGTAATTGTGACTGGAAAGTAACAAGTCGTTACTCTCCTAATCCTGATACGACATATCGAAATGAAGTCTTACCGATTGTAATGTATTGTTTGACTCGTTTTGTAGGCTTTCAAAGAGTGCGAGATAATCAATCCTCGAAGATCAATGCTCCTCGAATTTTCTGCGTGAAAGTGTGTGCTGCACTCACACACACATAGAGAGAAGAATGCATCTCGTTGAGCATTACATATCACGTACATCCACGTCGAGCATTACATATCACGTACATCCACGTCGAGCATTACATATAACGTCGAACCTTTACATATCACGTACATCCATGTCGACGGTATGGTCCATACCAAACGTTCGGAAAATTCTTCTTTCAGGTCAATTCGCAGGTCATTTCTGCAAGCAGTAATAGCGATTCCTTACGTAACGTACGTTAAAAAAAAAAGTCAATTTCAATCAGAAAAAATTAGAAACTAATATATTTGACGAATTTTTATTCCCTAAGAGAAAAAAAATTACCTTTTCCTCGACGATGCTGCTCGTCGATGGTACTCTCTGTGAAGGATCCAACCTTCTCCGTCTCTCTTCGATGACTTCAGTGTCGGAACTGCCCATGGTCGGCATGGTCACCTGCGCCGATTGCGTTAGAGATGCATTTACGTGTCTCGTTTTCATCAAGGGCGGATTCCGGGATTGCGGTAGCGCGAATCCCCGTCTGAGAGCACCTCGCGGTGGTGACGGTGGTGGGTAGGAGATACCTGGTAGCACACCATCGGTACATAAATAGACGCTTAACAAATATAGTGCCTTTCTCGTGTACGAATAAATATCTTGCAAATTTTATGAATGAGGTAAAATAGACTCGATTTGTGGATACTGAGCAAGATTTTCTCATATTTTCTCTTCTCAAGAAGACAAAATATAGATTTTTATTAATATTTGCTTGAAGTTCTCAAGCACGATATTTGCATTTAAAATTGTTCTGTCAAGTTGATATTTTGCGTGTTGATATTTTCGTTCAATAAAATCTACACTACAAGCTACGTTATAACCTTGATGTTACGTTTCTCTCGTGCCTGCGTCCTGGATAGACAATTCCGCTATTTCTAACAAGCAAATGGTATTAAAAGCTTTTGAAAATAGAGGAGCGCTTGGCGATCCGTGATAATAATTTTTACGTTACGATCTAATCTGCGTGCATCTAACATGCGTGACTATGTCGCGTGAGAAAGAGGGTTTTTATCGAGAGAGACACTGGAGACCTCGTTCTCGGTGAGAATACAACAAACATAGGGAGGAAAGATTCGCGTCGGTAATTGCTACCTCGGTGTCCTGGTGAAAGCAGCGTATCCTTGCTCTTGGTCATCTGCGGCACGATCAGCAGCGAGTTTGGCGGCGTCGGCGACACGGTGGAGGTTTGCGGCGAGGTGGCCAGCGTTAAATTAGGCAGCGATTGACCCAGACTCGAATAGGGCACCTGGACGCTCAGCGTGTTTGGCGTCGGTGATTTACTCATCAGCGAGCGCCTGATGAGTTTGCAAATTAGTATTAATGACAACATTAACATTCACCCAGTAAACATTCAACAATGCAACTGTTACGTACAGCACATGTTAAATTACATTTATATTGTTGAGTGTGAAATTATAATATTGATATTATGTTACTGTTAGTTTATTGGGCATCGGTCACTGCGAGGTCGCTGAATCGATCACGCGTACGCTCTCACCTCACGTGCATAGAACGGTGATTGTGCCCGGAACTGGACTCGCCGCCTTCCTCCGACGACAGCGAACTCGACGCTCGTGGTTGTTCATTCGTGTCCACGCTGACGTTTCTGCTGGGATTGTAGCTTGGTAGAAAGCTGCTGCTGCCTGGAGAAGCACCTTCCATCTCCATGCTACCACTGGAGACGACACAACTCTCTCATTACAGTTTATGTAAACATTATTTTCAATAATACATTTTCTCGTCATGCTGACGAACGTACCTGTGACTATGAGCGAGACTGCTGACGTGCGAGGCTCTGCTACTGCCGCGCGGGGTTCTTGGAAAGGTATTGTCATATTCCTCCACTTCGAAATCACCATCGCCCAATGTGCTCGGTTGTCTGCTGACGGACGCCAAATTCATCACAGGTTCACCGAGAGACGGGACTTTCATCAATGCAAATTGCTGCTGGGCTTGTTTCAAGGATTCCATCCACGACTGGAAGAAGCGATGTCGTTAGTTTAAAACAAACAAAATTTTCCTTTGAGTAAGCGTGAAGATTTTACGCCCCCGAGGATCTTTTATCAAATTAAGATCTATTAAATTAAGGCTTATCAGATTTTACCAACGTCGGGGTTAATTACGTGTCACTTTTATCAATTGAACTACGCTTCGCTGCAATTTAATTGATTCTGTGACATCGCGTGTATGATCTGAAGAGAGGTGAAGAACGGATTTAGCTGTTAATTAAGCGACTAGTGAATGCCGTCGTTGGCGAAGATACGAACTACGGAATCTAAATCGGGACGGTGACTCAGTCGTCCCGCGAAACTCGTAATTCGCGGTGACTGTTTGTCGAGTTACCTTAGCTAGTTTCGGGTCACCGGCGCTAAGGATTAAAGCGGCCGAAACTGTCCCGTACTCGTTAAGATAAACCAATCCCAGGCTGGACGGCTCCTTGACTTCGTGTATCCGTATGCGGTCGACGACGTACGGCTGCCTGATGATCTTCAACATTTTCTTCGTCGACGGTTTGCAGATTAACAGCATGTCGGTCAACAATAGTACGTGCACCTCCATCTAAAAGAGGATAATTGAACGACCTAGCTCTCGAAGAACCGTTTTTCCCAGTTAAACGATCCGTTTGCTTTTCAGGTACAGGATTGAGGAATTGGCAAAATTCATAGTTATTTCGCAAAATAAGAAACAAAATTATTTTTAATACTGTCTTGAAAAAAAAAATGATTCGTACATAAACATATATATATATTAATTGCATATAAAATATGTCCATATATATTTCTTTTATTATTTTTTATTCTATGCATATAAAATAAAAATAATAAAAGAAACAATAAGAAAATAAAACAAAATTAAAAAAAGAAAAAAAAGAAAATGATAAGAATTACATATATTTACATGTATATGAACCATTTTTTCCAAAATTTCAAATATCATTACCGAAAATCATGTATTTGGCCATATATTCCTACATGTAGTTTGCAACATAAAAGCAGTTTTCGATCATTTAAATAAGTTGAGGTTTAATATTTCAATATCGACCTACCTTGCTGGTGGAGGCGTCTCTTAACTTTAAGTCTCCCTCTCGAAGAAGAGTCCTCAAGCTGTCCTTTGGACAGCCGGGCATCGGCGCCGTAGTTATATCAAGATTGCTGTACAACCTTATTAGTTTCTCTACTTCCTCGTCGAGCCCTTTTGTTTCCACAACGTCGTAGCACTCTAGACGCGAGGCCGCGTGCTCCAGCTGAGCAGCTTCCTCGTTCCTTCTCAGCGCCGCATTCACGGATACTACGAAGCCGTCCACGGATTTGATCTGAACGCGAAACGAACCTGGTCAAACGTGAACAATCGCTCCTACGCTTCCTCTGCGTACTTCTCTCTTTCTTTCCCTCGTAATTTCTATTTACAAAGAATTTTCAAGCAAGCGCGGATTATGCTCGTGTAACTTACAGAGTTTACTTTAGCTTTCACCTATAAGGAAGCTGAGCTTATCACGAACACGCCACCCCCTTTCGCCTTGTACCCCTCCCCTTCGTATACTGACTCAGAAATTGAGAAAAAGTGAAGCGTAAAGTTTACCATGTGTATCAATTCCACGCGCTGCTCTTCGTTCTCGGTGTTCTTGTAAATGGCCTTGAGCAGGAGCGAATACCTGGTAAGCCTCTGCATCGGCATTACTAATATGTCCATAAGTTTCAGTCGATTGCAGTCCTTTTGCGTTTCGCACCACTGTAATGACGATGGAGATATAGCTATCTCTAATTCCTAACATTTTATCTTTTTTTCTAGTTTTTTTATATCTCTTATAAGAATTGCTATTAAAAATATCAAAAAATTAGCGTGTCCTTACATATCAATGTATGAAAATTTATGTATCAGAATTTCAGCTACGGATCTTTCTATTAAAACAAATTTACATAAATTGCCTATTTCTTGCCGCTTTAGATAGAGCAAATTTCCTTAAGACGCTTAGGAATCCTTAAGACGCCGATCGGAATCAATTAACCGAGATCAGTGATGAGATCATAGCTGATTTCACGAAGCCAAGCCAACGGAAGCGAGGGATTAATAGCGTGTACATACCACTAGATACGCTGTGAAAAGCTGATTATCGTTCAGTCGATCCTTGCAATACTGCTGACACTTGCTCTGCTCGGCGCAGTATCTCGTGTAAGGCGCAAACGTCTGCTCGAAAGTTTCAAAGCCTAGCAGAAGGTGGCCGGGATCGAGCGGCTGGCCGCTCGATCTCGACGCGTTCACCATCGCGAGCAGATACTCGGTCCAGAAGTAGCGATTGGCGGCGTATATATCGAGTATATTGTTGAAGAGCTTGAGCCTGTCGACCTCGATCAAGATATTCGAGGCCTGCAGATTGCAGAGACACGCCATAAAGAGCTGCGATCAGAAACATGGAATTGATCATCACTTTGAGGAAAGATCAAGAATTCTGTCTTTTCGACAATCTTCCCCGCGAGTTCTTATTATACTTTTAAGATATTTGATACATCGAACAGTCTTGTATCAACTTGGTCTTATTCGCTCAAACAAATTAAGGAGGTTCTCCAGTCTTTTCACACAATGTGACAACTAAGAAGAAAAAGTTTTTAAATATTTTAATCGCAAATAAAATATAAGAATTTTGAAAAACTATATTCATAAGAAAGAAATAGAATTTAAACATTTTGGAATTAAAAAAGTAAAATTTTACTGTATTATTTTCGTGTTTATTTCAATTTTGTCTACATTATTATTTATCATTATAAAGATAATACTTTTAAATAACGAATTATCGTTTTTATTACTTAAACTTTGTCTGTTATTATTTATTATTTTGCAAATGGCATGTCGAAATATTAAAAGATATTTTATGCACGCATAAAAAGCCATAACGTCCACTTTTCTAAGCCGGAGAACTTGCTTAATCGACTAGATTCTGGTTTCACGAAAGCAGTAGAAAATACGTCGACACTTTACTTACATCGGTCACAACCTTTAACGTTTTAATATAGGCCACCTCGGTCTCCGCCAGTTCCCAGAGTGCGGTTTGTTGCTGCGTTTGTTTCTCCGAGAGCATGTGCGAATTCTCGACGATGTCGCGCCAGTCGCTCTCTAAATTGTAGAGAGCTGAAAGAGCATCACGATAATATTTACGTTGCAACTGTTGCCCGTGTGTTGACTGCAGTCAACTAGGAAGTCTATTCCCCGGAGATAATATAAAAAAAAAAAGAGTTTCTCTAAGGAGCGCAAAGAAAATAAGAAAAAGATCTTTTAAATCGCGTAGCAAGCTATTTTGTTTAAGATAAGAACGTGTCGCCATCGATTTTCGATGCTGAGAACGTGCGATGCTATTAGTAATTTAAATTACAACATTATCGGGGCTACTGTACCGGGGGTGCATTAGAATTAATCTCCCTCGGCTCAAACAATCGCGTTGCTTTCGCACTCGAACGAGAATGTCTCTCCGAGGAACGGGAGGAGCAAGACGCGAGAAGCAACGTAACTGCTGCTCCAGGAGCGGTCGTTAAAGGGATCCTCAAACTTCGCCGATTCCGTTTGCATGTAACGAGCCGGGGCTGACTATAGAAGAGGTGAATTTAAAGCGTTCTTCCACGAAAGTGTTTTTCCAGGGAAGAGCGTGGCTGCGTTAACACGATCCCGGGTCATTAGGAATCCTTGGGATTTACGAGCCTCTCTCTCTCTCGTTTCAAGAGGAACACTCGATGGGAGAAGAAGAGAAAAGGAAAATCAAGGAGCGAAAGTGGAAATCGTACCTTCCTCGTTGATCGTCACATCGCACTGCAAATGAACGTTCGCGAGTTTCGGCACGCCGTGCTTATTGTATTCGTCCAGTTGGGCGGTTAATAGATCCATCTTGATACCTTTGGTGTTGGTGAAGAACCCGCTCCATCGCTGTTTACTGGCTTTGAGTCCTGTGGTCCCAGCGGAACTCCGACCGGAAGAGATCGTTGTGCAGGCACCAACCTCGGCATCGACATTCGTGTCCTCGGTGGAAACGCTGAAGAAACGACCGCTACGACTCCGATAGTTCTATTAGAGAATAAAAAGCTCATTTTTAACACGAATCTAGAATCGGAAGGCGTTTAACGCGATTAACAAAAAAAAAACGCATTATTTATATTCTCCTTAATAACATTCATATTCTCATTACATTTATTATAATGTTTATAATATAGAAAAAAGGTATATAATATAAAATAGGACTACTAATATAGAATGAGGGTTATTTTTGTAAAGAAAACACTGCATTTAAGTGGTAATTGTTACAAGTTATTGTAGTTATTGCATAATATGCTACTATGAACAGTGAATGTATCTTGTACAAGATATTTTATTTTGCATTACCTACCCTACTGAATATTTTTAACGTTTTTATCAGGTATATTTATAGCGAAACATCCTATTCCGTCACAAATTCATCAGAACAAATTATTAAGACTTTGAAAACGGAAGCTCGCTCGCTTCGTCAAGCGATTATACCGCGGTCGTATATCAAGCTGCAGGCACTTCAGAGAGCAGGCAACATTCTAGAAATTACTCGTTGAGTTATCGCACTGTGTAATCCGCTATCGAGTGTGTGATGTGTTGGTACCCGTCATGAATAATGTATCGCGTCCAGCACCGGGCCTGACCCGTTAAGAGAACCCTTCCTGGCATTTTATTAACGTTAGCTCTGCGTCGTGCACCGTCACCGCCAACGTCGCGACAAATCGCTCTCGTTACGCTTGCATGCGTTACACGTGAGAAAACGCAAAATATTCTTGCTTTACACGTTACTCTTCCCGATGCAACGCGCCAATCAATTTTACACTTAGCATCTTATGCACCTCTATTCTGTTCTTTTCCCTGCGAGGCATGCAAAAAGCTGCGCTTTTAATGGAATAATTATTCAGTTTATTAGAAATTCTATCACATGCATTTACTTAAGAGACTGGACATTTTTCTCTTGTCTATAGAACGGTATCGCTATTGAATTATATACAATATTGGTACTGACACGTAAATTTTACGTTACGAAATAAACCATACTCAATTAATGAAACACAAAATTTTTATACGCTTCACATTTTCATTGACGAAATATTTGTAATCTAAACCTTTATAAACAACCTAATTATTAACTTTAATATGATAGAATTGGACCCTCTGCTGACCAGTGGCCATAGTCTATCCATACAGCTGCATAAAACATTAAAAAAATATTTTGTATAAAGATTTAAATATTTTTAAAATATTTCTATGTCCGCTAGATCCTATCAAAAAAAATTTTTTTTTAAATATTCTGGAAATAGTTGGCAGAAATGATCTTTTCAAAATATTTGTTAAAATCTATTGAAAATATTTCTCACAATATTTTTTTGGATGGTAAAGAATATTCTTAAAAATATTTCTAACACAGATTTTTAAAATGATTTTAAAAACGTGACCTTTTCATTTTTTAAAACCTTTTTAAAATATTGTTAAAGCCCTTTTGAAATATATCTCATAATATTTTTTGCAAGATCAAGAAATATTTTGTTGGAAATATTTCATAATATTGTATGTTACATGGGATGCATGCTAAAGAGCGATTATCAAGCAACGGATACTTTCACATCCTTTTTTTTACTCTTAAATATTCAATGTGAACGACTTCAATCGTATTACACATAATAATGTAGAGATTAACGAGATATTGCTAACTGGTAAATTCACTGCGCAACAATAAAAGTCTCTCTCTTTCATCGGGACGTAAATACGACGTCACGCGTTAATGTAGCGTAATCGATGCTTCGCCTGCTCGTTTTCATGTGACGCGAAACGCGGGCAGATTTCATCTACGGGGGCGCACCGTAATAACGACGATAGCGGATCTTTATTGCACTCTACCGTGTCTTTAATGTGTTCGCGGCATTCGTCACACCGAAAAACACAAGGGCGATCCGTAAACCGCACCGATCGACGTCGACCGCGTAAGCTGCAGAAAAGATTAAAATTTTACGGACGAGAGAACGAGTGTTAGATAAAATTTTATAAAATCAAATAAAACACACGTAGTGCTTTAGACCCGCTGTTCGTTTTCTCGATTATTTTAAAAAATTTTATAGAATTTAATTAAAATTTAATTAAATTTAACTTCTCTCTCACACACACATACACATAAACACAAATGCATATATACGTACACACGATTTCGTGATTTAATTTTAAGAAAATCACAATTACGACAAAATCTAAATTCAATCGTACGTGTAATCGCGCACAGTGGAAAGCGCGTCGGGGTCGGGAAACGAACGGCCGAAGGTGTGCCGGATCAAATACGCGTTTGTTCTACTGACGCGCGCAGCCGACTGCGTCTCTGAACACTTGTCGAGAATTGAAATTCGTCGGCTGTATTTGTGTCTGGACGATGCGCGACGTGGAATCGGCGCGAGCACGCGACGGATTACATTGCTGACCAAGCGGATTTAATCCAGCCATAGCCGGACGAGGTGCAGCTGCATTCACGTTGCAGTTGTGCGAATCAAGCTGGAGCGTCCGCGTAATTGTTGCTCGGACAATAGCGGAGCGTTCGGCGAAGACAATGGTGACCGCGACACTAGGAATCGGATGCAGCCGGAATAATATGCTTGGACAATATCAAATGTACTATACAGCAAAATTTTATTGAAAAATTAGCAATATATCGATTAGAAATCTAACGCGATTTATATCGTGAATCATGTGTAGAAGTAAAGAAAAATCGATTGCTTGCAAGTGTATTACAGTACATACAGTAGAAAACATTAATAAATAAAATGTACATGTCGATTATTAATTTAAATATAAACTAAAGAAGAATGTTTCCATGTATACTCTGTCCAAGTGTTATATTTTTTGCGTTAATTTTTTATACAATTAATTATCTTGTATTAAATTAATATAAAAATTTGAGTCAATTCCATTTGCGACATGCGATAGATGTTAAGTTTACTATAAGAGAAATGTTTCAATTGTGTAGCACCTTATTTATGTTCTGAAATATATGTGGCTAATTAATATAAATAATTGCATGTAAATTAAAATTATATTTAATTACGTTTCGTAAGTTTGACGTGTACGAGTCTTTGTAAAAATTCCCAGGCCACCAATTTCTCGCGGAAAAGTCTTGTTTTCACGGTATCGACAGCGTTGATGTGCCATCGCATCTCTCGCTCGATGCGCCACGCTTTGTTTGCGCTCGGCGAATCGTTTTGCGATTTGTCTTTGTCAGCCCGGTCGTATTGTTGCCGCCCTGCCTGAGCGGGTCAAGGCTCGTAAAGGGACTACAAGCATCATTGTTCGCGAGATGCTAAAACGCTCGTTTCATCTCGCGAGAGAGCCGTCGAGAGAAAACGTCGAGGTGGGACACAAAGATATTCGCACTTGACGAATGATGATACGTCGAGGCCGATACACGTCGAGATCCCTTTGCGAAGCGCCCCAACACGTGTAACATTCGTCTTTTCACGCTAATATGACATCGTTAATGTGACATCGCGATATCTACGACGCCCCGCGAGTTAAATTCTACCTTAATCCCGCGAGATCCCATCGCGAACAAATTTAAGTTAATTGAAGATTTATTTGTGGGGGACGCTCTATTTAATTTAATTTTGCTGTCGTAAAATTCAATTTGTAGTATTACTTGGGCGGAAGTGAGCTACTTACCCCACTGGCTTTCCGCAACAGCACGTTCTGACTTCCTCTTTGGCTCGGCGTTCGAGAATTCAATTTTTCGTCCTTAACTGAAACGAGAAAGCGAAAGTTGCGGTTATTACAAATTTCTATACGTACCTAATACTTTTTTGTAATCAGCCAGACATTTCGTAATGGAAATTTTGTAAAAGTCGAGCAATTACTTTATTTTTAAATTCTGATTTATGATGCCAAATTATTCTTCATTAATAGCGTTCATGAACAATTTCTGATGGAGAAAAAACAGAAAATAGGAAATACAAATAGGTAGTAAATATAAAATTTTCGTAAGAATCAATCAAGTCCAGAAGTTTTGATTTTTTTTTTTTTTTTAACAAATCTTCAAAATATTAATCAAACCTACAATTTTATTCTTATAATAGTATTAAAGTCAAGAGAAAAATTCATATGTCATATTTACACAGTATAAACACAGTTTAAGGACGAGAAACTTTTTGTTTCCTGAAGAGTTAACTTTTTGGACTCGTTTGACTTTATGATCGTAAATTCATGCTACAAATTTATAATAAATGTATTTTATAATGCTTTCATGATTAAAAAAGATTTTAATTTAGCAAAATACTCTGTAAATACGTCGCGATTATATAATATGCGAGAAAACATCAATCCTTTTTGTTGAGGCTACATACTGTTATTTTTAGCGTGCATTGAATAAATTTCCTCTATATTTAAACGCTCGCAAGTCGCGTGATTCGCGGATCAAACCGGCTTTGTTATCGACGCGAATAACATTTCTGTAATGCGCGGGAAAATCGCAGGAAAGCGTTTAAATCGTACGTGCCTGGGGCGGCCCAATTTTGCATTTTGAGAGCATTCCCACGGCGACCGTCCGCTACTCGCGCCCGCGTCAGAACTGCCTTTTCCGCGCGGTAAAAGGCTCAAAGGATCAAACGTATATTACAAGGGTCGCATGTCAGCATTAACTCCGCCATTATCCGGAAATAACTGGATTACTTACATTTGTCCATTGTCCGTATTAAAATCTCGTCTCATCGTTTCGTAAAAAATAAAAATGTAAAGGAAGGAACATGTACAATTAAAAGTAATGAAGTTACATAGGAAACTCATTTCTGAAGCTTATTCTGAAGCGCACTTATATGCAAGTTATTATACCACTGAATTATTTTATCACGTAGAATTATCATTTTCCTGTATATATTCCTGTACATTTTGCGCGTTTATTTTTCATACGAGCAGATTATTACAAATAAAATCATACGCTTATCCTGGAAATTTAGTTATGCAGAAAGTAATTTTAGAACATAACTCTCGCGTACGCGTTTGCGGTGTAATATAGATACAGCGCTTTAATTGCGGTATGTTACATGTAACGTCTGCAATCGCCTTGTTACGGATTTAGTTAGTTTCGAATTTTAATCATCCGGAGTTATGCACGTCCCTATATTGCCTCCGGAACGTCCGCCGCATCGACATCTGGAGCCCGACGGCGATCCTATCGCAGTTTCTCGGACACGCGAAACTTCCCGCAGTTGCTTCCGATTTAACTTCGTTGCGCCGCGATAACTCCTCGTTCGATTCGATTGAACGAAAAAAAAAACGCGGTTGTCACCTATCGCTGTGCGTAAGTATTTACTGCAATTCCGATGTAATCTCGTTTATTTCCGTTTGCACGCAGAAGTCTTCTTCGTATAGAACCTCATTTCCTGAGAAAAGTGGTAAGTCCTCTCATATTTCCGACTTGGGATCATCACGTCTCGGTAATTCTTTACGGAGTTAATATACTTGTCATAACTTGTCTATATTTTGTTAAAAATATTTTTGCCTCACTCGCTTGTTGTGATATTGATGTCCTCATTTTTACGTGAGCAGGGCATAACGTTATCCTTACCGGCTATATTTTAAATCTTATTAAAGCATTATTTAACTCGCTTTAGTGTGTAAGTTAGGTAACTCCTATGTATGAGCAATTTTTATCTATAATTCGGCGATTCTATAATTTATATTTAGGATAAACTTCTGTTTTTAATTTTAAGTGATCCGAGTATAATACGAAAAATATTTCAAGACTTGAAACACACACAAACAAATATATATACTATATAATTTTAATAACACATCAAATTATAAATATTATTTCAGTCTAAATACAAATTATAATAACATTTAAGACCAAATTTTATTTATAATTTTATATGCTATGTATTTTTTCTATGTGTATGTTAATAATTAAAATGTACATAAACAGAAAATAAACGACGTATAAAATAATAAATAAAATTCTGTTCTGAGATCTGAGGTAAATTATAGATTCTTTAAAGAGTGGACTTTATATTCAGGACAAGTAGTAACGGCTGTCTGACTTACTGTCAATCACTACTACTGATTAGAGAGCGATCGAAGAATATGCCACCCACGTAGGATTTATGTTATTAAACGTATTAGTATCTACGTGTATGTATCTACATTCTGCGTGTGTGAATACTATATTTACATGAATTTATCATTTGAATTTCTTTAAACATCTTTACAGAATGATAGCGATAAATAATGCAGCAACGGTTCGTCACGTGACAATTTCACAAAACAGTTGTTACATTCGTGTGTGTCCTTCCTTTTCTCCTGGGAAATGTATTTCCCTTTCTCGTTTCAGCTCATTAATTTTGCACCACATGACGACGCGTGGCTTGCTTCTCGCTCTTGAATAATATTGCGGTACTCTGTCGCCGATCGTCCTGGCGGCGTACGGTTACAAAAGAAACCCGGCGACTTTCAGCTGTAAAGGATACTATTGGCGATCTGTCGATCGCGAGTAAGCGTATCCTGATTACGTTTTGCCCGAGCCCGACGGCGAGGAAATTGAACATTTTTCCAACACGGTCGTTGCGTATCGTCGCGTCGTCGCGTCGTCGCGTCGTCGCGCTGGAATTATGCTCGCCTACATTTATATGCGTATATATTTTGGCTCAAAACCGATTCTTGTCAATACAAAATATACGTGTCGAACTTATGAGTTTTTAAGCTGTTATTTTCGAAAGCCCACCATTATACACGTTCTAGAAAAAGAATTGCAAATTTTTCGGGTATTTCCATCAGCAATGTGGGTCTTTGGGAGAAAAGTCAATTTTTTTATTGTAAATTACAAGATAATTGGAGTAGATAACAAAAGGTTTGGTGTTCTCTTAAAAAAAAAAAAAAAAAAACTTAGGAGTAGTAGTTCAATTTTTAGAGTCTGCATCATTATGCATATATCCTCAAGTATCATATATAGCCTAATAAGATTTTTTTCAAATTTACTCATATAAAAGTTATGAATCACGTTTTTTTTCTTATTACAATTTAAATCAGTAAAAAATAGGTAAAATACAACATGACTTCTGTGATGGTAAAAACTCGTTATAACTTTCACAAGTAGACGAGCATTTTTTCAGATTTTTATACAGTTCGAAACAATATGTATAAAAAATTGCTCTGTCCCTGGACGAACATCCAGATTGCTGACGAAAGATGCAAAATTACATGTTGTCGATGGAGGGTTAAACTTCCTACAATCGATACTTATTATTGAGATTGAAATAGTTTTGTGTGTTATCTCTACAGCACAAACGTTTTATGTGATTCCCTTCCATTTCAATAACTTGTGTAGCTAAGGTCTACGTATATCGATTAAAGCACTTGGTCATAGCAAACATGTGACGCACTGTTTAATAAATAGAGTAGAAGTTTCAGAGATTGTTTAGCTACGTTAAAGTGCCGATAAATATTCCGCTACATACATTCTCAATAGCATTTGTTTATCTAAGAAAGAGCATGCCTTTAGTAGAACTAATCTACGTTGATGGGTTTACACAACGCACTCATAGCGAACTTGTCGCAATGAATCATACCTTCGCCATTGCCTGTATATGGATCAATTTATTATCAATATATTAGTTTTAGAAAAAAAAGTTTATTAAAACTTTTTTTTTTAATAAATGTTACATGCCCTAAAATGTATAAATCATCGATAATTAAAGTACTTGTAAAAAAATTGAAATTTTGCCACTACTTTGAAAAATGATTTAATTTTTAATAACAAATAAAGTAAATAAATTATAAAAATGTATTTAGCTAATATTGTAGTGTAGTCTCAAACATTCTCTTAAAACTTTGCGAGATGCTTGTTGAAGATATGAACACCGGCGACATTTTGAACCCCCATACGACATATATAATCGTGTAGCGAGTACAATGCTATTTCAGCGCAAGGCATTGTACATGTTATTCGTATCCATTCCATGTGGAGGCTTTCATCGGGTGGCAGCGCACGATCCGTACTCTGCTCTCTCGAAATCACTCGGTAAAATCTGTGACCTTCCCCCTTTCCCCTGCTATGCGTGCGCGCGCGCGCGCGTGTGTGTGTGTGTGTGTACGTGTATGTGCGCGCGCCTCTCTCAACGTCAAATTCACCAGGGAAATCACGATGGAAACGAAATAGCGACGTTAAGTAACTGAGAAAATTTTCCGTGAAAACGTCGAGTCGCGTTTAGCCCTTCTATTGTCGTTCTATTGCTCCTTCTTGCCCTTTTTTCGCTTCAATAGGATTATGCAGACGTCGTCCGTGAGCACATTTTGCTATTCTCCCCTCCCTTTCCCTCTTTCTCTCTCTTTTCCTTGCTGCATGCAAAAATTCCATATCGCTCGAAAAATACAACAATAAAATTTATTGCTTCGATAAATTATTGCATTAGGATGCATTGTTGCATACACGCACAGTTGTATTATACAGTTCAAATATCCTAGGGACACAGAGAGATGAGGGTGCAAGTATAAAGCCGGCATGAAGCAGTTCTCTATGTTCGCGGTTTATTCGCACGTACGTTCGAACGAATATAAATGTGTTTAAACTCCCAGCGAAGCTCCGGCACATCTTTTCCTCTACCTTTTCCCCTTTTATTCCACTTTTTGCGGAACTGCTGTATCTAACGCGCGATAGTACACGAAGGGGTTAAGTTAACCCCTTTTCGCTGTTACGAAAGAACCAAAAGCAGTTAACAAAGATGATAGTTAATTTATAAGAAGTGTAATTGTAACAATGTAACAATCAACGTGTTTTTTAAATATATTCAATAGAATTCCATTCAAGAGTTTCCTATAAAAACCAAACAAGTTCATTGTAATAGAACTCTGAGCGTCATAGATAAATATCAAATTTCCGCAAGAACGACACACAAAACAAATCCAAGATAAGTATTTGTTTCTTTTGGTTCTCAAAATATTAATCAAAACCTACAATTTTGTTTTAATATCTGTTATATTTTTGGAGAAAAATTGTTAAATTGAACGGTTTAAGAATGAGCCTTTTTATTAAAAATTTAATTTTTTCGACTAATTTGGTCTTGTAGAGAACTTTTCAATTGTTCGCGATAATACAAAGTGAGATCTTCGATCAGGCACGTATTATGAAATTTTCAGGAATGGATTCCAATCGGATTCAATTACTTTCTAGATTTCTACTGTGTTTTCTAGGGAAAATGAAATAATTCTGATCGAAATCCATTCCAAATAGTTCCGTAATTGCAATGATATATCATGCAATAAAAATTTACTTTGAATAAATTTTTATTGTTATCTATCAAAAATTGAATTGCAGAATCATGTAAAATTTGTATTGAAAAAAAGTGCCTTTCGTATAGTGCTTTAAAAAATACACGTACGGTAAAAAGAATTTTTCTGTCAGTCTCTGTTCAGTTTATGTTCTCTGTTCAGTCCCCGCTTATCTTACTCAAGTTTTCATTAACCGTCTGAGCGTTTTATAAAGGAAGTGAATTTAATTACTCGTCCGTTCCTCATTACTTATTAACGATTCTTTGAAATACTCGCCTGTCATCGTCACGGATATCTTCGTTGCCTCAAATCGCCGGAAGACAATTAATAAATTAATCAGATGAAACGAGGGAATGGTCTGTGCGTGATCCGTAATGGTTTAACAAATTTAGAGGCGCTGAATTATTTCGCCCGTTTAATCGATTAACTTTGCGCCCGAGCCGATTATACAACCTAATTAGGTAAACTCAGCCGAGTAGTATCATGCTCTATATTTTTCAGCATTTAAAAAGTCACTGAGAATATCCTACAAAGTGCATTCTACGAAAACTTTATAAAGGATCTAATTAAATGAAAATGCAGTGAAAAGAAATCCAACGGAATTCTGAGGAAAGCTAAATACTTGCCTAAAATATCGCCAGCGAAGAGAGACAACTCCGAGAAAGTTAAATCTAGGATCCGTGATATAAATTCTGTGATATAAATATCACGGATTCCATTATTTGACACGTATCTCGACGATTTATGACAGCTGTCTATACTCTTCCCGTCGAAAACGCAGATTTTCTTCGACACGTATGATCCACTCGCGATTTATGTCGCTCAACTTCGTCCAGACGCTATGTCTATGCGATTGTAGATTAATCGACCGCGGGAATTAGCCAGACTATCTCGTTCGGCGTAGAATAATTAATTGTGCTCGATACTCGCATAGCCGCAAATGAGCCGGGGCGTTCCGACGCACCATTAATAATTAATTGATTATGGTATTCGAAACCAAGTATCGAGAGATGCCTTTCAAAGGGATGTGCGAAAATTAACGTTAAACAATCCGAACGCGATAATAATTATCGTTCGCCCAGCATCTCATTTGATTTAATTTCATTCGTGTTCAAATAGTTCGTACATTCTTAGTTAATGGCCCAATTATTGACAGTATCTTCAGTACTGGAAATCCTGTTTATTGGATTTTTTTTGCAAGATAGAAGGTTTAACTTTTAATAAAATTTTTTAATTGAGAATTCAAAAATTAAGTATAATAAGGTAAAAATATAAATTTAAATATTCAAAAAGATCAAATTTTCAGTATTTGGGAGCGCTGTCACTAATTGAGCTATTTATCTTACTTATGGAATAATGCAATCTTACCGATTACTCGCAGGTGTTTGCCACCGAGGGTGGCGGCGTCCGTCGTTAGCAGCGATAACGGCGTCGAAGAACTGTCTAGGACTTCGACGCGCGATAAATCGACGCCGCGACGTTCGCAGGCCGGACTCAGCACATCTCTGCAACACATAATGCAGCAAATGAAGCGTAAAGGCATTTTCGTATTTTTCGCCGATGATTCGGGGGAAATACCTCGCGATATTCCCGTAATGAAGCGTCGAGTTTTAATGCCATCCAGATACCTCACAGTGCAACGGCAATCGATCTGCGTATCGCAGACGTGACATAAAAAAAAAAAATTTAACGCCAACGCCATCGGTGAATTAATTAAAAATGGAAAATTGTACGAACATCTTTTGAAAAATTGGCTCTCCGTTTAAATCGCCACCGCAGCGATTGTAAGATAATTTACAAGCGACCGCGATATAGCGAAGCTTTCGACGAGAAATACGAATTTTAATTCTCGCCGAGTAATGCGAATTTTACTTCCCGCTACGATCTGTCCGTCCGCATAATCCCTGAACTTTTGAGAATAAAAGTACAGATAATTTAATTTCAGACGCTTTTCAGTCGGATTACAACGGTTAAAGGAATATCCCTTAAAAAGATTCTGCGCGAAATCCGCAAAGGAATATCCCGCACTGTTTAAGAGTATTTAACTTTGGGCGAAGCGATATGTAATATGGTCTTGGCCGAAAATAAATTTGACTGCAAAATATGGCGCTCTAATTTTTAACGACAGGAATTATCTTTATACATTATGTAGACTTTGCAAATTTAAATTTAAAAAATTTCAAGGCGTATGCAATCAATTATACGATATTATTTGATTTAAGAAAAGACTTAGTTAAAAGTAAGAATTGTTTAATCAGATATCTTACGTACAGAAAAGTTATAATCTTTCTTTTCAATATGCAACGTTAAAATAATGCCATACTTCCTTTTTAAGCAAAATCATTGTCCGTCTCCTATTATCCACAGTCATTTTTTAATATTCGAGATTTATTCATGTGAGTCTTATTTTGCAGATTTTTACTTGAAAAAATAACATTTTCACTACTTCTTTGCGTTAGAAAGATGTCGTTTATTAACAAGTACAAGTGAATTCCACTCTTTATCTCAATTGAAATGGCTTCAATTAATGGCTTCCTCATTTTAATATATCCTGTATATAGTTTCCAGATGCACTTCTATTCCAGTTTCGTAAAATACTTGCTGCTACTTTCGAAGCACTTAGTCGATAGTCATTTTGTGTATTGCGAGTTTGATCCGATAGTCGAGAGTTCCTGATCGACCTGTTTCAGCGGAATACTCAATGCGACTTCCGCATTTATTGTCCTCTCAATGATGTTCCATATCGTGCTTTCGTATTAAACGAAGTATCAATTCCACGAAGGCATTTGCCTTTGCCTTGATAAAAAACAATACGCCACCGTATGCTAAGGGGAAATAGTAGTTTAAAAGAGCTAAAAATATCTATTTTTTTCAAGAATTTTTAAAGAAAAAAGTAATGAATTAAAAATAAATAAAAGGAGGTTTTCTTTACTAAATATAATGTACTTTTATCTATATTAAAAAATTTTTTTATATTTATAAAATATTTTGCAATAATCATCATAACAGCATACGATATATGTTAATGTGCCAGAAATCTCAAAACTTTATTAATTTTTATTCGATTTAATAAAATAGGTTTTTGGATTGAATAAAAATTTACTTGTACATTCAAAATGTTTTAAGAAAAAAAAATAATTTCTTTTAGTTTTCAAATTATTATCGCTTTTTAAGCTATTTCTTTTCGCTGTTTTATAAAACATTGAAGCGCAATGCACCTTCCGTAAAGATTAAGCCAAAGACTCGTATTGACAAATCGCGAAAATGATAAATTTAGTTTTGATGCAATACACAAATACACAACATCAACCCCGATGCTTTCCTACGGACAGAGTTAGGTAACCAGAGAAAGCGACTAAGTTGTTACCAAGTCGAGAAATCAGAAATTATTAACCGCACCCTCGTCTTAAAGGATAAAACTTGCTGCCCTCGTTTTCTATTCACACCATACCACGACCACGAGAACTTGGTTAAATTATACGAAATTATTGCCACGTGCTCCTCCAGGATAATATCAGGATAATACCTAAATCACCAAAAATGGCATTATTTTTGCCATGAAGTCTGTAAAAGTACGTTAATTCGCGAAACAACCAAAAATTACATCAACGAGCAACCATGTGAAAAAATTGAAAAAAATTTCGACAAGCTGTGTCAACGTAACTGGATTGATTCACATTAATTATTGTTTGCATAATGGCACATCAAATAAACAATCGTGAGATGAAAGTTTATGTGTGCGTCATTTATTATTGCAATTTATTGCATCCAAATTATTTTTAATTTATTTGACGACTCTAACAAAGTTAATATTATCGATATTAATGATCATAATTGATATGACAGTATGATGTACCTAAATTGTTGTTAAATACCGCGGTTCATTCTGTGCATGTTAATAAATAAAAAAATATATACTTCGTAATGTAAGATGATAGTCACAATTATATAAATCTTTAAGGTTAAATTGATTTTTATTAATTTATATAAATTTAATGATTAAACGTTTAAAAAAGTTATTAATATCAATATGTATGTGTGTTGTTAACAGTATTATAATTTTAAATAGAAATTATTATGTATTCAATAAACGAATCGTGATAATTATGTTGAATATTTTAGAAAAATATTCAAAGATGCTTATGTATAATTACCAATTATGGGTAATTGTATTAATACGTATATCTATAAAACAATGAATGTAACAAATTTGACTCATAATTGGGATCGTTACCCTATTTTTTAAAGCGAGTTGAAGGAAAGACACGTAATTTTACATTACCGGCCGCTCTCTCCGATAGCCTAAAAATTTACCTCCTCGTTTCCTGGATATCATTCGGTTCTTTCCGGCAGCTTATTCCGAAGGGAAGAGGAGTGCCTAATGAAATAATGGCGTAAAATGGAACAAAATGGTCCTCCCCCGAAGAAGGCACAACGCAGACAGTGACACAGCAGAAATTCCGTCAGAATTCGGAGAGAAGAATAAGAAATCAATTATTCATCCGCATATTACACAAACCTCGCTCTTCCCTCAAATAATATATTATTCAGCCTTCCTTTCATACATTTAACATCGTTTCCTTCGTTCCTTAAAGTTTATTGTAACATGTATCAAAACAAAAGCGTTCTTCTTGAGCGGCTTACAATTATTTAATTATCTAAGATAACTTTGATAATTTGAAAAAAAATCTTTTGCGATAAAGAAAAGATAAAGTCATTTTTTCATTGTTTAGATAATTTTATATAGATAAGGGACAAATTCTGTTCGTACGTTATTTTCGTATGTGTGTGTTCGTTTCAAACATGAAACTTCAGTCAATCGAGGATCGCTTAAGTAGTGGATTTCATCGATATCAAGATATCGAATAAAAAGCTGACGTACATGTCGCGGTCGCGTCAGGGTCGAGCTAAAAATTTGCGGAACTAAAAATTCGGAGCAAGTCGATGCGAGTGAAGTAAACCGATGACGCAACGTCATGAAATCGAAAGCGGCGCACGTGGCTTGTTCAAAGTACTTATCGAGTCGAATCGTCACCGCGTTTGGTGGCTCGATTTCTATTCGGCGTAATTTTTTTTTTTTTTATTTAGCGTTCTACAGGCTTTGCAGCTTTCGTTTCAGTTCGGATAGAGTGGCACTTGCACTCGCGAATATCGTTTTTTTAAACTTTCAAGCGTTTCGCCTTTTGAAATAGTAGAGTACTTTTTTTTCGATTAAAATGCAATATTAATTTGGATCGCATCAAATTTTATGACGTCAAAGCAATGCGAATAAATAAAGCCTACGGATGTCCTCTAAGCCTTCACATTTGAGATGTAATTAATATCAACGTAACTTTATGGTCTCTTACAGATTTGGAAAGTTAAAGAATCATCTCGAGATTTTTAAAAAACATAAATAACGAGAATAATAATAATAAAAACAATAATTTTAATAAACGAGATACGCCATATATGTGGTCGTGATATAAAATCATAGATTTGCAATGTTGCATAAATAATTTCGCTACATTAATTTTAACGTTGGCAAAACGTTTGACAGCTTTTTATTGAAAAGCAAATAATGATGTTCGTTCGATCGAAAGCTATCAATAATTATTTCGAGCACGCGCTTGTTCGTATTACTGCGTAATGTCCATCGAGCTTTAATCTCCGTACAAAAGAGAAAAGAAAATGCAATCTTTGCAACGCACAGAATCGTTTTCGTCCTTTATTCTCCAATATTTTCTCCTTTTACAGTCGCCGACACACATCGCTCGAACAGCACTGTCCTTTCTTCGCGCCCCGTTCATGTTTATCGAACATATCCGGCCGCATTAAATTGCTATAAATCACTGGCTGATGCGACAGCCACCTAAACTGGATGTACACGCGTGTGGGTGTGTATATATGCGCACGTCGACATTCTAAATGGCGGTATGTCATTTCAGAGTAAGTGACGCTGCGATATTCGTCGTTAATATACATTCTCCGATGTTCGATTGGCGGCTCGAGATATTTGGAATACGAAGAAGGAAGGGAAAGAAAAGGGAGACAAAGGAAAAGAGCGTTCCATGTCTTGCCAATACACCCGTCGCTTGCGATTTTCTTATACATCAAGTAATTAATTAATGCGCATATTCGATTCAGAGATCTAAATTGAATTAGAATAAATTCAGACTGAGAGAAACAAATAAAAAAGAAATTTGAGCGACGAAAAGAGAATTTGATTTGTGTACTGTCTATCGTTCCTTTCTCCTCTTTTTTTAAATTCTGGAACATATACGTATTGAAAGAGTGCCAAATGAAATCTTTTACAACCAAGAGAATTGAATTCTTTTTCTGTCCCTGAGGACTCTCGCGGAAGACGGTAACGCAAGTTTAATTATAATGCAAGCGGTAGCTTCGCGAGGTCATTACGAGTGACGCAAGAACGATCCACGCGATTCGAGACAAGAAAGATCTCGCGTTGATAGAGAACGGTGCTTTTTATGCAAACCGCGTGTCGCGTGGTCGCGATCCCGAGGCTTGTGGAATGAAAATTTTTCCCCGCCAGGGGAGAAGGAAGGGACAAGAAAAAAGAGAGAGAGAGAGAGAGAGAGAGAGAGAGAGATGCGACAAAGACAGAATGCGCACGGGCTTTGTGCAATTCCCGGCTCGCTGCCCAACAATGCTGGGCAATTAAGAGTAATCCGGTTGAAAGCGTAAGGCACTTTCGCGCCACAGCGATGGGTTACCGTCTGGTATTGTCTTCTCGTGATACGTGTTTATTTTTTAATTTACTGGTCGCGCTGGAAGAGTAGGGGAAGACTCTTAGTATCGGACACTTAAGATTTTCTCAAAATTGGATAGAAATCGAAAATGGGAATTAGTAACTATACAGCAAGAACAGTTTTATTAAAGTATTAGACAAGTGCAAAAGTTTTGACGGATTTTTAATAGATTTTGTAACCAACGTTTATTTTTATTACACTATTGACAGACACGTTAATACTCGTACATTATATATCATTAATTAAAAAGGCAATTGATTTAGAAATTGAGAATAGAAATTGACTGAATCGAGTAAATTATAGTGTTTTTAAATAAAAGTGAAAATGAGTGAGGGAAGACCTTGTATACATGTTATAATAATGTATTAATTTTAGAGAAGAATAAAAATTCGAAAAATCGTTTGTGACGTGTTCAAAAAGAATGATATGACAATTTTAAACCGAAGGATGGATCGATAAAATTAAACAAGATAATTTCAATTTCAAAGACAAATCACATTCTGGATAGTTTTCTGATATTGAAGATGATAACAATACGCATTAGTGGATATGACAATAGTGGAGTGGACAATTTAGTGGGTATGAATTCACAGATATCGACAGACATCTTGTTGATAAATTGACCGCCTCTCGGCACTTAAAAAAATGTTAGTCGCATCTGTTGAAAATTCATTTATTAAAAATCCATCAAAACTTTTGCACTCACTCAATATTTAAAAATTTAGCTAGATACAGATTTGAAAATAATTTTGTTATCATTAAAAATAATGATGTAGGACGTTGAAATATGATGAGTAATGCTGCAAAAAGTGGGAATTAGTAACTATACAGCTTTTAACATTTTAATTTATCAGCAATCAGCTTAAGCACATTACATAATTATTTTAACGATCTAACAAAAGATTTTTAGATTTATCTAGTTCAAATTTTAAACCGTTTTTTCCGTGTATTATTATTACAGTATATAATTTCAACAAGCCTGTAGCTTGTTGTTTATATAAGGAAGCAACTATTATCTATCGGCAGTAAAAAGATATTAATATCGTTCGATACCGAGTAAATCTTCCTCATATTAATCGAGGGTACGGCAATCGGGCGAACTTGATTGAAGACACGACTAGCGGCGATGATGTTTACGAGTCTGGCACATAATGAAAGCCAAGAGGACTGAAAAAGATTAAAAAAAAAGTCACATTTCAATTTTCTTGAAAGGAGACGTCTGCGCTCGTTATCAATCTAAAACTTCCAAAAGTTTTTCTATAAATATTCGCCTTAATAACCGCCTCAACCATTAAAGTCATTTGATTGCTGAACGTTAAACGCTGACCAGGCTAAAATGAGCTGCGGGCTTTTCAAAAGTTCAGGACAATGTCGTTCCTGAAAACAGCGACGTTTTTAAAGTGCATCTCGTTCATCTCCCGTCAGAAATTTTCCGTCGGCAAATTTCACCCGCTAATTCATTACTCACTCTCGAAAAATCGCAAAAAAATTTGTAAAGTGCGCAAGGCAAACAAATGCTGCGTAATCGGCGTACATGCACATTAATGCAATGCACATTAAAACATTTCTCCTTTATTCGGAAAACTTTTCTCGATCGTATTAATAACGCGTCTCTTTTTTCTCGTTCGCGAGAAACTTCTCGCGAGTAAATGATGGCGTCCCATGTATCTAATGTACTGACTAAAACAAACAGGGCGAGAGGTCTCCGGTTGGATAAATTGTCAAGATAAATGAGACTCGCTCTTGATTATGAGACGAAGGCGTTTCTGGTGCGTGGTGCGATTTATTTCCCCTGTTCCGTTACGGTTTTGTTATAAGGCACCAAGCCACGAATGCAGCAAAGAATTTAATCTAGACGAAAAGAAAGGTTTGCCAAAGTGCCTAAGAATTTAGTTGGATAGATCTGTGCGTGAAAATAATTTTAATCATCAAAATAATTATGTAGAACGCTCAATGATACGGCAAACTTATTTTTCAATCTAGCTAAATTTTTGGATACTTTAGCAGAAACCTCGTATTTATTTCCACCCCTAAATTTGCTCGCCCGCGTCGATACTGGTGATAAATCAGTACAGCCTGTAGAGCGGACGACCGTAGGAAATAAGGGCTGACCTCCCGACGATCTCAAAAATAGAAGTTATAGACTCTTCCTCCTTCCCTTTCTTCCTTAATGGATCGTCGGATCATCCCGGAGATCGATGAAAGAGAGGGGAGTCACCGCTGTCTTTTTCGCGAATGAATCTAGAGAGGATTGGATGTAACGCGGTCGATCGGCATATCTCCGGTCGGCGTTGAACAACGTCGGATACATGACGATGGTACTCGACTTAATGGAATGTTCCTTAACGACAGGCATTACGCAATATATTTCCAAGCATATTTCTACAGTATACAAATTAATGGGGAGAAAAAACGCTGTTACATGCACGCGAGATTGGTGATTTCGGAGATTTGCGTTCCGAAAAAATATTCTCTCTCGTAAAAAAAAACGTCCATTTGACATCGTTGCGATGAGAATCGTACATCGCGTATGATGGAAATAAATTTCAAGTTCATCATATAATTGACGAATAACACTATCGTTTCGCCAACCGTAATTTCAGCAGATGCCCCGCAAAGCTGAAATTACATTCTCGTGAAAATTTTATGGAGAAATAGTGGAGAAGTGATGATTACGAATTTATTGATCGCGTAGATGGCACACGAGGATTTTCGTATTAAGGGCGAATTTTAATCTTGCGACGACAAGACGGGGAATGAAAGACGTCGATGTTGAGACGAGTATTCTAAAAGTGATCCGCCTGGAGAATCGATCGACCGACCGCCATGAGATAACGGAACAATGATGTCATGAGTGCGGATGGTGCGCATTTTTCGCGTCCTTACCTCAATGGCGAGCAGGCTTTCGTAGAAAAGCTTGTTCGCACAAGAAGCAAGTTGGCACTGCGTTCCGTTTATGTATTTATGCCGAGAAAACAATGGAAAGTTATTGCAAAATATCATTTTTACATAAGCACTATTCCTATAATTTTGTTTAAACAATTTTTGATTATAAATCAAAAGATATTACAATAAAGAAAGAGGAAATTTAGTTTAAGAGGAGGCGAGTAAATTTCCGAAATTTCCGAATTTCCAAAATTTCGTATTAATGTTCTTCAGCTTGAAAAAAATAAATCCAAGTCATATTAATTAACGTATTATTAATTTAACAAAAATGTAGAGAAAATTCTCTTTATATAGTTTAATCATGATTAGTTATTGAAAATAAATCGAATGTCGAAATTGTGAAAACTGTGCCAACAAATCCTCTACACGCTGCATGATGTAATGCGATGGTGCAGGATATCCGCGATAGGTCCTGGGACGCGAGTATTGCAGTTTGGCTCTGCACGTCTGTAAATATCGTCGCATTGCTATTCGCGACAGGCGCGAAAATCCATCGCTCCCGGTGACGACGTGAACAAAATATTTTAAGTACAATAATGCTTTACTCACACCAGGTACGTTCCCCGCGTAGCCGGTAGAAATTCCTCTCGGTCAAATGCAGTCGCGATGTCGTCGCCAACCTCGAAACTGACGCTGAAGTATTCATTACTGGATACCTGTAATCAGAATGAAGCACACCTGTAAGCACAATTAACTTCATTTCTGCGGCTGAAGCTGATCTCGGTTTAAGATAACTTTAAGTCTGTTAAATACGAAAGTTTAGCTCATCGTTGATCCAGATGAGATTTCACCGAGTACAAATTTAAATGAGAAAGTTACTCTAGTCCAACAATTTTGGACTAGAGTACAAATAAATGTTCAAATTATTCTCTTATTTCTCCGCTTTTGTCGCGATATCTCTTTTAAGCTGTTTCTATTTTCTATTGCGTCTAAAGTATTATAATATTTTATATATTGAAAACTTTACCTTAACTTTTATCTTCAGTTTACCTTTTTCAAAGGTACAATATCTGTTATTGATCAAAAGTGCATTTCCTCATTTCCTATTTGTTATTAATTTTGTAAATTGTAAATATTAAATCAATGTTGAGTTGTAAACAGTTTTTTCTTAGATAATTATTTAACAACACAGACACTTTAACTAATTGTAAGATAAAATCTTTACAAAACTAAGATACTTCTTAAAACTGCTAACTTCGTATATATTTAAACAATAAATAATTTTTCATATAGCAACATAGTTCTTCTTATTATTCAAGTTAATTAAAAATTGCAGGTTACGTAGTACTTTTAAAGGTTGAATTGCACAAACTACATATTTTTACTTTTACAAATATTCAGCAAATAGTTTCACGGGATAACATAGTCAAAGGTTCAACGGATCAAAGGAATACCATATATATATATATGTCTTTCCGTGCAGAGTTAAACTCGAGATATAAATTATTAGACTTTTAATCTAATTGTTAGAATTAATGATAGATACCGAAAAGCAGAAATGTAAAACGTCAAACGTCAAATATGCAAAGATAAAATATTTTTGCGTAAAGACAGTACTTAGTTAAAAAGTGTGACGATAATAATAATTCAATGCTAATAGACTCGCACACGTGAAATTCAACTATTAAACTTCGTTATGTGATTAGCGTCTTCCTGAGGATTACGCCTTGAAGAAAACTCGAACCGATTTTGCCGCACATAGAGCCGACTTTTAGTTTTATCGTAATCGCTTTAGGATCGGATGTAACCAGTAAGCTGCGACGTACTGTGGTTTCAAAGCAAAGCTAAACGCCTAGATTTCGTTTAAATGCAGTTTGCGATGAGGCATTAAGTTTGAGAGGGAAAAAAGCACCACGATATTCTCAAATACAACGATCATCACAGCTTGCGAGGTTTGCGTACTCGTATTTCGGCGCGCGATAAACAGAGCTTGAAACAAATTAAGCGTTTATCTGGCAATCTGGCAATGTGCGAAGGACACACGAATACAAACGTGCGTGCAAATATTTTTGTATTTGCGCCACGCGTTTCGGTGATCCTTAACGCTCAAAGATAGCTCAAAGTCGATGCGCAACGCGTTGTTCACGTTTCGTCTTTACAATCTTTACTACACATCTCGAGAACTTAAAAAAATTGGTCTGACCAGCTTTCTCTCTCGCGTTACCGCGATTACTCCGCAGCTCGGGCCTCCGGATTCAATATTGCCGCCACGTTCGCCCATTCGACTCAATTTTTTTTCCCTCATAAATAATGCAGGAACGCGGCGCCCTCATAAATTCGAGTCATCTGGATAGGCTGACGGAATTAAATATTAAAACGCGACACATCGGAGTAATCATCGTCGCGGCAAAGATTGTTACCTGTCATCGCCGCGAATTAGGTTTACCTCGCTCTGCTCAGCATAAACGATGCACACACACACACACACACACACACACACACACACACACACACACACACACACACACACACACACACACACACACACACACACACACACACACAGGTATACACGACTCGCGTCGGGAAAGTACTTATCCAAGAGAGGCGAAGAAAAGAAATAATCGCGTTTGGTCACGATTGGCAAATCAAGATACCGTTGAGCGGAGCTCACGAGAATCACGAAAACCTGGCTGCCTTTCGACCTTTAAAACGAGATTTTCTAATAACACTTGAAATAAATTTGAGACGACAACTGTTACGTGTGGAAGATATATTTTTCGTTTCTTGAATACGTTGCTTGCATGAGAGATCATGTACATAAATCATATCCGGACTGCAAAGGGTGCTTGACGTCCGTTCTTGTTTTTCACAACGGAAACCCCGAGTCTCGAAGTCGCCTGTAATAGTAATTGTCGCAACACATTTCGCGCGCACGAACTTTGCGACGTGAGATGCATAACGAGCTATAAGGCGCGTTAGCTACATAAGTGTTTCTTGGCTATGTAATTTTCAGTATATAATCGGAAGAGAGAGAGAGAGAGAGAGAGATGCACAAGAGCTTATAGTATGCTGTTCTTCCATAAACTTTGTATTATCAAACTTTCCTTTCCATTATAAAGGCTTAGAGAGCACGAGCACTACGTGTTATCCACGCGTTGCATCGAAACAAGGTTGATCTAATTATATAATTATACAAAGCACATATTTAAACAAATATCGCAGCAATTGCCAAAGCAATCACAATAATCGTTAACAAATATCGAGGCAGACAGATGAAGAAAGACTAACATTTTGTTGCTGCATTATTGAGTTATGTATATTATTGTTAAATATTGTCAAAGGCATTACGATATGTTACTTTACGTTTTAGAAATAAAATCTTCATTTCTAAATTTTTCACAGACTTTTCCATTTTCCTCTCCTTGAATAAAATTTAAGTTCGCTTTATTGATATTCAAAGATTTTTATAAGAAAGATTTCACATTCACAGAAACAATCTTTATTATTTTCGTAAAATAATAAAAATTAATTCTAAGCTCGTAAAATCACGCAAATAAATCATAAATCTCCCTTCGTAGGTGTTATTTTCTTATGACACTCCACAAGACACGCGTTTATAAACGCAAAATTAGAAGAGGAGAATCTTGTCTACTGTATTTTCGTCAACGTACTTTAGCGTATCATTGAAATTGATTATTTTTAGATTCCTGCCGGGTTCCGCTCCCGGAGGCAGTCGTAACCCTGCTGATCCACGTTTGCATAATATCGATTCGGGTTTCGGTAAGGGATAACTGGAGACACGAACCTCTGTTACTGTCCCTCGGGGATATGTATGTAATTCACCGCCCTTCTCGAAGTAAGGATAAATACTTTGAAAGTTCGTGACAATGATACTAACGGCGCGTGTGGATACTTAATGAAAATTCCTCCGTCTCATTTTTTATGAGGAATACTATAACATTATTGTTTATCATTTTTTTCGATGATTCTTTATAACAACTTTTTTTACGGCTCTCTTCTTACATTTTGAATTTATTTCATATTTTTCTTAAAAACGTATGATACAAATAACACGATGTAATAAAAAAAAAAAGATAGAAATACTTGCGCTTCCTACATATCAGTGACCCAGAAATATAATTCACTTTCTCTAACCGTACTTTTTTTATTTTAAATGATTAAAACGGACATATTATTTTCGTGTAATTACATAATTTTAATTGTAATTTTTTAATACCATATTCGTAAATGATTCGAATTTGTTTTTTTAGAAACTTTCTCTTCTGACGAATTTCTCTTTTATCTAACAATCTATACGTGAGAAAACTATCAATTCGTTCTCTCACCGAGAATAAAAGACGTTAAAAGAGGGAAAGCTGAATTATCACAGGGCCACAGTTTGACAAGCTCGTTATATATTATTACGTGACTCGAATGAAACTAGCACTGTGTCTTGATTTTGGCCGAAAATATGAGAGGACTTTGTTAAAACGCGCAAAGTTATTTTCAGCGAGATATTAATGCGACATAAAAAAGAGGAGCAATGAGCTTTGAAAATATTTCGTTGGCGCAGGATTTCATCTACTTGTTCATTCAAATCGCAAATATCGACGGCTGATTTCTCTGTGCGCATTTCCCTTGCGACTTCATATTTGATAGTCGGTTGATTACATGCTCGTTCTATCGTAGCAATCCCGCCCAAGTATTGCCGTTTCACGTTTTTACGTCATAGGCGGTACGCGTAGGCGTAGCTGCAAGTAGTCCAAATCAACGCCTACGCGGTCACTTATATTTCAGTAGATTACGTATAGATGTAAACTCCATTCATATAGTGTTTACCCTTTTGCTCCTATCGATCTGTACAGGCCGGTTTGCGGTTTGGTATATGTATATTTCTGAAGTGGATTTTACGCTACAACATCGGTTACTGTAATATAAATAAAATTGGATAGCTTTTATATAAGTGAGATTGAGTGTCTTTTAGTGTCAAAAATCTGTAAAATTTTTTGCGACAAAAAGAACATCTGGTAAATTCGTGTTAAAAATAATTCATGCATATTAACAAATAATGTTAATTAAAAATGAGATTGTAAAATCATAAATTTGAATAAATCTTTCGTTATCTAACCGATATTTACATATTAAAAACAAGGAAATGTGTAAAAATGATAGTCGAGTAAATTTTATGTAAAAATCTTGTAATTTTCTCGAAAGCTTTACGGGAACATTGGAGACCATGTGGGAGATAAAGTTCGGGCCGTAATTTGCGAATTACCACTCGTTCGCGTCGTTAAACGTTCACTTCGTTGTAACCGCGCGATCTAATCCATTAATTCGATCTTATTTCTCGAAAACGACGGTGATACGGGCATGTGAATCATCGACTTTATTCCACAGAGCTTTTTTTTAAAAAAAAAAAAAAGTGCGAGCCATTATGTTCTCGAGCCTCCGCCAGCCACTTGTGTGGCGGAAAATTGCAGTAATTTCGCACTCTCTTGCGATTCGTCGAGATTTTTATGCCCATTAAGATGCGACCTTGATGGCGAGAGTACGGTAAATCCGGGTAATTTTGCAACGTGGAGCTCGTTCAGCTCTGACGGTTTCGTACGAATAAACGACCTGCTATACTACTTTGTTCTATACTACAATTTACGGCACGTGCTTCTCCTGTAAATTATTTACATTGTAATTACTAAATTATTGCAGTCACGTTGACAGTGATGGTAGATAATAAATAGAAATAAAATAATTCTTTGATATAATTTCTACTAATTTCTCTACAGTTGCTACGTATGTATACGCACAAATTTAAATAGCTATTAAATAAATACAAATTATAGACACACAATGTAAAAAAATAATGAATAAAAATATATCATAAAAATGTTAAAAAATATAATATAAATTCTACTGCATTTTGTCAAGCCACGAAATATGCGTACACTAACGACAGAGATAAAAGATATTTATAAAAATTCATCCGTGACGATATTTTAAATATGTAAGCACGTTACCGATGTAATTTCCAACGACGTATTCTCATTAAATCTGAACACGTAATCCATTTTATTATCTAAAATCGCACGAGAGAGAGAGAGAGAGAGAGAGAGAGAATTATGCGATTATTTTCGCATATTCTCGAAACTGTAATTTCATTATCTAAACTAGATAAAAGAATGCGAAGATAGTTTATCAATTGTGTTCAACGTTTGGTTATTAACGTCCACATGAATATCGATAGTTATTAACGAGCACATAAATACCGCTGGCCTGATATACAACGGCGTTCGTAAATCATTATTAATGTTCGATTTATACAGGCTTTAAATTCCCTTGTGCCCTATACATTCTTGATTGCGACGGCTGCTCATTCGGTTAAGCCTCGTCAATATCACACAGTCGATATTAGATATTTATATAATTAACCGATACTCGTATCTACATGACGAGCATTGTAAGCTCCTTTTCCGAACTATATGCAACTTATTTTATGCAACGGGCTTGGCAACATCAGCTGTCTAGACAATGATTTAAGAATAGACTGCCGTTCGCGCGACTTTTAAAGTTTACCGCACGTATTTGGCGCAACATATTTTTGTGCTGATAAATAACTTTTACTTCGCTCGTTACGCGCGCCAACTAAGCCACGCCGAAAATTAATGTATACTCATTTTATTTGATTACATTGAAACTGTAGTGAACTGTAGTGGCGTTACGGTGGTTTCATCGAGTGTTTCGATGGCGCGTGTTTCCCGACCATCGCGCTCGGTGCGGCGTTATGCACAATACCGTGCAGTTTTACGAAACCAGATCCGGCTAATAGCGATTCCGTGTTTCGTCCTGTTTTCTCGCCGCTTCTCCGCAGCAGTTCCTCCGGACGTCTCTGGGTTTCGTATTCCCCGGCTACTCGCTCGCTGAGGGGATCGCACAAAGAAGCCCCGTCCCTTCGCGAGGGACGACCGGTTGAATACCGAGCCACTCGACGACGATTGATCGTTTGGCGCAGCTTGCTCCAAGTACGAGCAAGTTGCAATTATTCGCGTGCCATGGGTGCGATGTAAACGAAATAGTAACACGTGTACACATCCAAGCGTGTGTACGTACGTCCGGAACAAAGCTGCTCGAATTATCGAGAGAATTATGGCGATAATATTTGCCTGCGGATATGCAAAGTTGTATGCGAGAATAAAGCGGAATACGGCAGAATACGAGGATTGTTATTAGGATTTGCTATTGATAAACATTAATTACTTTGTCAAAAAAATATTTTCCACCACAAACGGAAAGCGTCACGTAAACAAAATGTAACAATTAAATTTAAAGAACGTAATAACGAATCGTGTTTTTCTCTCTTAAATTCTAGAATATAAACAATACTTTTTATCTTCTAATTTTTTCCATATTTTAAATCTGAGATTTAATATTATAATTGCAAGAAAAAGAAAAATAAAGCAAAGTAAGAAATAACTCTGGAAGTCGCTGCGAAATTAAAAAGAATCGATAAAAGTACTTAAAGTGGGAGTTTAAAATATTGCGCAAATTAATTAACGCCCGGTTGAGGAGAACGAGATAAGGCGTTTTTTTTTTTTTGTATCGTTCAAGAGTAAAGTCTCTCACAGAGTGGAAAAGAGATAGGAAAAAGACGGAGTAAAGCTCGAAATAACGGGCTAGAATTTTACGGCGACGCGAGTGATTACGCGACGGAGTTGCTGGAGGAAGCAGCTTTGTCCCATTTTTCGATGCAATCTCGTTACCGTTCGCATGATTGTCACACGGATGCGGGGTTATGCGAATTGACATATTAATTTTAAAATGAACGTACCCGGTGACGCAACGACAGCGCGCGCCGCTAAGAAAATGACAACAAGCCGGTTGTTATAATAAAATGTCAGAAACTGCCAGCGAGGCGGAACAATTCTCTAGTGCAATTAAAGTTAGTTTGATTATCTTCCCTTGTTAACGAACATAATTCCTATTGCAACCGCGTGACTTAATGTACTTATTAATCCTGGAATCTAATTGCGGAGTCAAATAACTCCATTCAGGAGGAAATGTTTACAAGATTGCTATTTAGCATACAGAATGGAAACGCGACGTGGATTTTTTCCGCATCCATCCAACAGCTATAAAAAACGTTTTTATCGATAAAATATCAAGCCTCCTTCATTTATTTGATTAAGTTTGTAGAACGTCACGTTCTTACTTTTTCATTTCGAAGAAATCACCCTTCGTCGCAATATTTTGCATAAAATGTTCTATGATATTACATCTTTTACTTATCATAAATAACAAGGTGCAATAAAGTCTATAATGTTTAAGAAAATGAAGAGGGATTAATTATTTAAAAGGATCTTTGTACATCGTCGATAAAAATACCAACGCTCTCATTTGCATCATCTGTTTGCTAATTTACGGAGATCGTCCTGGCAGTAATACGCAAAAAATATGCTAATCGCAGTAATAGCCTCTCGAGAGAAATAATGTAGAGTAAGGCGATAAAATGCCGCTGATCCGCGACACAGATACGATCCCTATAACACCCTAAATTACGGTAAATTATAGTAAACGCTTTTCTACACCATTCTTTTATCGTCGTGAACGAAATTAGTTTCGCCGACACTAGACGCCCGTGCCGCGCCGGGCACAATAAAAATAATTGCGCGTATTTTTGCCGGCTGCAAAAATAATGCTGCTGCGTTATACTTAGTGATATTATCGGAATGTGCATTTAAACGCATAAATATTGATGAAATTGAAAGGACGTTAATTGCATATTACTGTCCCGTCGTGCACTCAATCCGTTTCAGTGCGAATTCAGCGAGTGACATGGGATCTCCATTTAGGATATGGGGTTGCAATTCGGACCATGTCCGAAAGCGCGAAAGCGCAAGGGCGTCTCTTCTCCTGGACCGTCGGAGATATGGCGCCTCTCAATGGCGCGAAGAATCGAGCTCTTCTCGGTTCGGGAATATTCGCAAGTGAAACTGCGTACATTGAAATGTGCGGCAACGCGAATTTGCGCCGCGTATCGAGTGGCAGACAATCCGCGAATTTTGATATGTGTAGATGTATATAGGCCCGCTTGAGAGCCATGGATATCGCGTTACAATTATCGTATTCGGAAATTTACTGATGCTTTGAGTAGCGAAAGGACGAGAACACAAATGTAATGAAAGTATTGCGTTTCATAGTTTGCATGATTTCCCGTTCAGTCATCGTCGGTTTGAAATTTGTGCTCGAGCAGAAGGAAGATACATCTCCGACGAAGCGAAGCGGTTGCGGTCCTAGCGAGTAGTACGGAGAAAGCGAGAACATTTATGTTTCTTTCAGACGTCCGCGATACAATGACGATGAGAGCTCGCTGGTCGCGTTTTGCTTTATCCGTTTTATTCGCTCGTTCGCGCTGGGATAAAGCGAAATCCGTGAATAAAGAGGAAATTCTCTCGTTATACCGAACTTCTAGTGTACGCGCAATTCCTTTATTTCCACGGCTGATATATACAGGGTGAGTATGAAAGGTATGGAACTAGTAAAATATCTCAAAAACAAGACATTTAAGAAAAAAATGTTTCATACAAAAGTTGTACAGCCTGATAGACAAATAATGATAAAATAAATTTTCGAAAAAAGTCGATTCTTCAAGATCACACAAAAGCCATCGTCATTTTTTAAATTAAGTGGAATTATGTGATTATTTTCGACTTCGATATAACGACTGCTCTTATTGTATGCATATACATAAAAGATATTAAAATATATTTATAAAAAAAAATCAATTGTTCGCAAAATATTTGATACTTTGTTCTTGCATGTTTCATAAACTATTGATTTTTCAATAATTTTACCTTATTTTTATAAATACTTATATTTAGAATACATATGTATGTGGAATATATTTATTTAGAATAATTAGAGGAATCATATTGCAAAAAAAACATAATTTTCTTTATCTCTTTCTTTCTCTCCAATGTCTTATTTTCGAAACATTTTACTTTTTACTCACACTGTATACGTATTCTTGTTCCTTTCTTTCACTCTCAAGCAAATGTGGCGTAAATATTTCACGTTGCACACGAGATAATACGATCCTCGCGCATGTATGTCTGTTATGATTACGCAACGTTTCACGAGTCGAAGCTCGAAACAATTTTTTTCCTTTTCGCATAGCAGATTAAAATGTGAACAATTTGTTAATTACAAACACAATTAAAAAGAAGGAACAAAAGTAACTTAAAACTTCCCTAAAAATAAAACGACAACCAAATCTAGTACTCCAGACAATTTGAAATAACTTCAAATAACTTTACTTCAGCGGAAACTTAACGCACTCCAAAGTTAATTGCCAAGTTATTTAATAACGAAACTTCACCTGCGATGCGTAAAACCGTAGTATGCATTTTAGTTTTCGGCAGAAGAAAAAGTTTTACTTGAGACTTCCACGGAGACATCGAATTGAAATTTCTTTCTTTCTAATTAAAAGTGATACGCTAATATGTACGCCAATATGTACGTCAAAAATAATAAAACACAAGGCTGTTATAATAAAAAACGGCTTGTTACACAAATTAAAAATCGCTGCGATACCCGTCAAAATTTAAGGGAAATAAAAAAGTTTGAGACGTGACGAAAACTCGGTAAGTTTTGACTCGTTACTATGGACGTAGGAATGAATTGAATACGAAAACCTTTTGGATGCTATTTATACAATATATTAACGATAAAAAACTACTTTCAAAGTTACAAAATATTAACACGTGAAGCTGCTGCAGTTGACTCATTTCGCGGTGCAAATGGTTTTGCAGAGATAAATTGAGAATAAAGATATTAAATTTTTTTTTTTTTTAATTAAAGAGTAAGTTCTACAAAACTAAGTACAAATAACTTTATACTGTTATTTACTTATAATAAAAAAAGCACTATTTTTCTGATTTCTTTGTATTTTTGCTATTTTGCCGTTTCGTTAATTATTGCCGGATTTTTATTCTATTTTATTTTTACAATGAAAAACTTGCGCAATTTCTGCGGACAGGATTCAATTCACTACCGTGCCTATATTAATGAGTCAACGCTTACTGATTTTTCGTCTACTCGAAATCTTTTCATTTCTCTTCAATTAAAAGAAGCGAGAGAACCAAGGAGAAATCTCGAGATTATTCCGTTGAAAAATAAACGTGGCACAGTCACGTCGCGAATTATTTGCAGCGTAATGCATCGAGAAGAGGCGCTCGTTAAACATTTATCGATAAAAACACTTACCTGTGATCGCGAGAGCTTGGGCCTGCGATTGGAGTTTGCGATCTCGGCGGGCGTCGCGTTTGGCGCGAGAAATCGAATCCGATTGCACTCGATGCCTAGAGGGTTGTGTTGCAACTGATGGGCCTGCTGATGGTGATGCAGCTGATGGGGTTGCTGCTGCGAGGGGTCGCCCTCCAAATGATGCTCCCCCGTGTCCAGCATGCTGCCACTCAGAGAGTCCAGCTGAGTCAGCGACCTCGAACGTACCTGTAACGATAAACCGTCGGCATTAAGAAAAAAAGCCATCCTGAGCTGGCCTGAATTGGTTTTCCGTGATTAAACGAGAAACGTGTGCTACGCGTGCAATTTAACAACGTTCTTTGTTTAAGAAAAAACTTGTCTGAGTTATATGATTCGATGCGATCGTTAAAACTTCTTAGGCAAAACAGTGAACTCATATAAATTATTCTCCTTCTGTCATTGCAAGCAATCTCACGCCAAGCATCCTGCTCCATTTAATTTTCTCTCTCTTTCCTCCCTTTCCCCCATTTACAATTATCTTCCAATTACTCGCTCGGGGATCAAGCCAAACGCCTCGGAATTGCGAGCGTGAATAATGTGATCCGTGTTATTGCGAGCGCGCGCAAACGACCAACAATAAAACAAAGTTGTGGCCGCAATCAAATGCATCGGTATGCGCGAAGCGCGTCCGAGGGCGAGCAAGCGAAGCGAAGAATGACACATCGCCGGAGGACGGCCGGTCTGGCATTAACGAACGCCACGCCACAGCGAGCCCCGAACGGGACTCGGACCGACTTCCTGGGAGATAAATTCCGAGGAAACTTTTGTGTGGAAATGGCTGGTACTGGACGATCGATTTATGCGTAGAATCAATTCCCCCTGCCTCGAGGGATCACCGTTCGTTCGTTATCACGATTTACTTGTTGTGATCTCTTTTCGCCCATCGCAGTAACTTACCACGAATCGTTTCTTCGAAGGAATTCATCTTACCTGCTCTTTCTCTTTTTTTTCCCTCTTATTGGCAATAAAACGCCTAAGTATAATTGAGGGTGATTGAGCCATAGGGAGAGGACGAGTTTTCGTCATTTTGCATATGATGGTTTTAAACGAGGTAGTTTGCAAACAACATGTAACTTTTGATGACGCTGAAAATGGGAAAGGAGACGCAACTGGCGCTTTAATTTTACGACGAGAATCTAAGCGTGTCACTGTCTAATTTAAAGTTTAGAGAAAATAATTATTTGTAAGGCTAATAATTAAAAATATAATTGGATCATGAACAAATCACGTAATTGCACAATGTTTAATGTGCATTAGTGTAATTATTTTTCACGTGGAAACTCCTTACTCCTAGGTAATCGATCAGAGTTCTCAGATATATATGTTCCATTAACAAAATCACGTTGAAAGTAATATTTTTCTTTAATATTAAAATCTTTAAAAAAAGAAAAACAAAAATAAAGATTAATTGAAATTTTTTAACGTGAATCAATCGTGGAACATTTTCAATGCGTTACGTAAAGATAAACTAGTTATTTTTTTTTTAAATAAAATTGGAGAAAATTTTCTTTACAAAAGCATTCGCTCGAACCACTTCATGTAAGAATAATAGACTTTCGGTTATATAAAAATGGTTCTTCAGAAAGCTAGCTTATAACTTTTACGGTCTCTCCAAAAAAAAGGAGATGCTCTTACGCATATAAACATATTACTTTTTAAATAATTTGTACAATAATGCTGAGTTATTTCCCGAGTTATTTCGTTTTAACTTTGTAACTAACAATATTAATTGTAAATCAAATAATGAAAATGTCAAATATAAACGAGAGATCCTATATTGGGCACCTATAATTCCATATACCTAATAATAATATCGCGTGAATAATACGATTCCTATTTCGTGTGAAATGTGCGTCGATTATTTGTCGGTTTTGAAACACAGCTCTAAAGTTCAAGCCGGAATACAGAATATCACAGATTAAACTAGAAAGTAACTAGTTACCGTTACAAGTTACTGAAAAGTAACATTACGCAGTTATAGTAACTTAGAAAGTAACGAGTCGTTATTTTTCAGTTACTTTTCTGTTAATTTCTTGCAATGTTTGCTATGCAGTGCTATTTTAAAAAATCTCACATTTTTAACATTATTACATTTGAAACTTTGTTATATATTATATTATTGTTTATCTAATAAAACAGTTATTTTAAAAGGTTAAAACTAAAATTTATTTAATTTATTAACTAAATTAATAATTTATAATAACATATTTTTAAATATATTATCAAAATTATGGGATCGATATTTTTCAGTTAAAAAGTTTGCCAAATTCAAATTTTATGATAAAATCATCATAAATTGATTTGGAGCTTGTTTTAGAAAGTAAAGTCTCAACTTTAATGCTCATATGACAACTGTTCTCAAAGATGATTTATCATTTCATTCTGCTGAACACAACACGTATGTTGATGAATAAGTTTAAAATATAAAGTAACTTTAAATTACTTATAAAAAATGTAACTAAATTACAGTTATAGATTGAAAAGAAGGAACAAAGTTAAGGTTGGTATTTTACCGATTAAAGGCCAATTAAAATCTTTAATTACACAAAAATTCTTTTCGCGATAAATTAAAGTATGACGTGGTGTCAACAATTTTATATAAAAAACAAAAAAATTCGAAAATTATAATGTAAAACTATTGTGTTTCTAGAAATAAGTTAAGTTCTTTATAGTTTATACTCTATAAAAGAATACTTGGAAAATTTGTGCTCATGTGCACGTGTGTTATCGATGTAGTAGTAGAGATATGTTGATGTTTACTACATCAATATCGTATGCACACACGTAGGTCAATTCAGTCGGTAAAACTAACGTCGCAAGCATCCATTAAATTATTGTTATTGAAAAACAGTTATTCTAACTGTAACTTTGTTACAAATAACGAATTACTTTCCAACCCTGTCTAAATCTGTATGTAGGAAGTAAAGATTTAAAACTATACGATGACTAACTTGCGTAATTCAATTTAAATTAAAAATAGATCAAAGTCACTAGTCATTCATTATGCAGAAGATGAAATTTAACATATACTAATACATCTTGAACGAATAAATCTAATTATCACCTTGAGCTCCTCAAGATTCTCCCCATCGTTCCAATTTCTAAAGTGACCGCAATTTCTATTCTATCGCGAGCGATACAACGATTTCATTTAACAGATCGAGATTGAGTTACATACATCTCGGGCGTTCAGGGCGAAAACAGGATATTTACACCGATCAGTGGAGTGCGTCGTCGTGTCGAATCCTCTTTAGCCGTCGAAGAAGCTCCACCGAGGCACAATTACCCTGACTGATGAAAGCACTCGAGGCGATTTGCGCGATGGGTAACAGGATGTCGATAGCTCAATGATAGCAGCTCAAACGGTCGTACCGTAGAAGCAACTCGTGATTTATGATCGCACTCGAGAATCGCGTTCCCTTACATATTTCATCCTTACTTTGTGGGTTTCAAGATTCGCTTAAAATTCGATAATTGACTCGTTAATTACTTTTCTGATACTATTACATTTTGCTTTTTCGACGATGCTGCTAAGGTGGAAACGACAACTATCCGCTCTCTCAAAGAGGGAAAGAGGAGGATTACAGAATTCAAGAACTTAAACTCAATTACCCTCGCGCAACGATATCGAGGACGTCGATACTTTCGTTGCCTGTACATACTTTTACGTATAAACTTCTGTTGTGCGTGTTGTTTACCGATATCTATCGATAGATCCAAGCCGATCCCTGGGTATCTTTGATCGTTCGATCTTATTCTATCTCGTAGAAATTTACAGCTATGTTGTCGTCGCGGTAGCAGAACAGAAATGAAGACGTACGAGAGGAAAATGGCCCATCGAGAAGAAATTGTGACTACCGGAATCATCGAAAAATATTGAAGGCTGTTCCTTGGCCACCATTTTTATCAAACGTATGCTTTTAATTTGTAATAAAATTAACTCCCAATATCTTGATTGTTATAAGATTATCTTGTCAAGTTAATATAATTCTGTCACAATTTTACCATCTTTTACTTTCAGATTTAAATAAAAAAAAATGATAAAAATAGGATTGGCGCTTTATTGTAATTTTATTTAAATACATCTTTAAATCTGATTTCGCTAATAACTGATTGAATTTTTTCAGTTTGAGTACAAATTTATTGTTGATGGAAATTTATCATTTGCAAAAGTTTTTATTTCCAATCGCGTTTTCTCTAGAAAAAAAAAAAATAAATAAATAAAATACAATATTTGACGAATTTGTAGCATAAAATCAATATTCTGTTATCTTCTAGGATAATTAGTTTCACAAGTGTCTACGTTAGACGATTTATATGTAATCGCCACCTTTCATTGATAACAACAAAAATATAACGCGAGAGTTAAAAATAATTTTAACAATTTAATAACTTTATTAACTATACTTTCCAATTTGCTACGACAAATTTAGTGTACAAGCAAATCGTCGATCACGAAAGGATCAGCGTGAAAGAGTCAACAACATGAGCTAACTTATTCAATCAGAGATCAATCCATCGAAGGCGTCCTGACGTTATTTGTTCCGTTTAGATGAATCTGTCCTCGCGTTCCATTTTACGCTTAATCTTTCATTTTACCGCGACACATTCCGCTCGATTCCTCGCGAAATTCTCGAAAGGTCGCATTTTCCCTGATTTTACGCACTCTCTGAATCCGACATTTTACAGATTTATCGTGACGTCGTCGTGAACGTATATATTTCGTATATGTATGTGTGTGTGTGTGTGTGTGTGTGTGTGTGTGTGTACATACACATACATACATATATATACATACATACATATATATCTGCGCATTTTATATTATCCTGCGGAACTCTCCCGTGGCCGAGGGCCGTAACATATTTTATTTTACGAGAGAGTGTCATATGTGGAACGCGTATTAAATCGTTCCACGTATGATTCTTGCCACCCGCCGATACCGACCATATCTCCATCTATTTCGCTTTACGCAGCGAGTCCCGCGGCGTTCGCGACGTAAGTCGCGCGACACATCGCGTAGATCTTTATTTCGTTCCGTGTTATGACGCGCGATATTTTAAAACGTACACTGCGCGTTACTCGAAAGGACGCGGTATTATGTCGGGATTTGATTTCCTGGAGCAACTCGAGAATTTGAATTCCAGAGCGCGCGAAACATTTCTCCTTTCGTGCGTAAACCGCAGTTTCTTTGATCGCGTCTTTATCGAACTTCTCCCTCTTTTCGCGTTCAACTCGTGTTCTCGGCTCTGGCGATTTTTCATTCTTTCGCCAGAAGCGTTGCGAAAAAGTACGCGAACCGTTTCGCCTAACGAAATTCGTAATTATTCGCGACATCTGTCCGTTTACGAAATATGCTTCTTTATTGGAAAACACCGTGCTCATTTGTATCTGTCGTCTTATCAATTTGTTGAGTCCCTAAACGCCCGCCCTAAATTCCGGCGTCAATTATGAGCGCGCGGTTCCGTAGCGAGGATAACTTATCTGAGGTTGAAATTGGTATTGTTCCATCAAATGAAGTTTTCATTAATTAACCCTATCCCAAGGTTAATCAATCCTCGTCAAGCCTCGGTGGTAAGCAATAATACAGCGTAAGATCGCAGCTGTGCAGCGCGCGTTAACGCCGAAATCACCGATTCGACGTGGTTCGACGGACGATTAATTACCCGGAAACTCGAATGCGGGCCTCCATCGATTAGTATAGCGAGAATTGAATCGCTTCAGATTCCGGTAGCATTTCGCAGTTCTCAGGCTGTGAAACGTTTTCCGATTTCCGAATTTCGAAGCGCGCGCGGCCCAGAGAGGCTTCCAGAGTAGATATCAAAGAAAATGGTGTTAATGTCTTCGACAGAAATATCGTGCAAACAATTTAAAAATGTTTTGGTTATATAAACAGGTTATCAAAATTTATTGGTCCTAAAAGTAACTGCAAAGAACGAATAATTTGAAGTATAATGATTTATGCAACGTAAATCATCTTTTTTTTTTAAATAAACAACTTTTAAATACAAGTAAGAACTCAAATAAACTTTTGCAGGAATTAAAATTTATTAGAGTTTTATTATTATATGTAAAAAATTTGATTTTAATTGGTAATGCTACTTTGCAAATTAAATTTGCAAATAAGTAGTACAAAATACGAGTTTACTTAAGAATCAAGAGCAAAGAAAAAGTTAAAGAATTTTTAAACCAGTAAAAGTATTGCGCTCAAATTTTACACAAACGTAATAATAAAATTTATGAAATTTTTACATTTTTGATAATGCTCAGAAATTTAACAAAAATATTCTTAACGCGTTCGATAGATTCGGATTTTTTTTTACAAAGACTAGAGAAACAACTGTGCGAAATAAAAAGTATATGGAAGAAACAAATCATATCACCTCGTGTCTCGACTCGTATATCTATCTTTTGAAGAACATAAATTTTACGGCTGCTATTTTATGATGCAATATATTTTTAATTCCGTTTTATGGGACATCTTAAAACGTCGCGCAGGCTACGCCCGAACTATCGACCTTCATAACAGTGAAATATCCATTTTAGATTACGACGGCGTGATACCGTCGTCGCGCAGCGACACATTTTTTCGCGGTTTCCCTCGCGCTTGCCCATACGGTTGTTAAAATGCAAATGCGCCGGTCTCGCTCGCAAGGGCGGTAAAACTTGTCCTTAATATCTGAAACATCGCCAATAATGATCCGCGATATTAGTCGTAAAGCGAATGTATTACACGTATAGCCATAGCGAACGTTAACCCAGAAAACGATGCACTTAATGGAGTGGCTCAGAACGCTTGGTAGTTAAATGCGTCGTGTAAGTTTAATATTGCGACTTGGTACGGGTACATCTGTCCTCACATTCTCCTTCAAGATTTGAAAAATCACTGATGACAGAGAGATGCAGCCTTGTATTTTCTCGTGTCACCCCTGTCACGCATTTTTCTCCTGAAGATTACACGGATTTATAGATCGTCACGGCCACGTACAACTAATGCGATTTTCGTCGATTTTCCGTCTAAATATGACAGATGTTAAATCGAATCTTCGACGCGGCACATGGAAAAGCAAAATCGAGATTGGTTTCGTCACATGAGTGGCAGGGTGGGAAATAATTTTATGTATTTAACACGATTAATTTAGAGTGTGAGAAATTAGCAACAAATATTATTGCAGAAGTTATTAGTGTAAATGTCTTCAAAGTTTAATTTAATTTTAGAATTGAAAGAAGAATAATTGTGTGATTTGTTGTGAATATTTGATAATAAAGAAATCTGAAAAACATCACGTTAAAAGTGATAAAATTTAAATTATTTGCTCTATATTCTTTAGCAAAACTCTAACTTTCCTCAATACTTAAAATATACTGAAATATACATTTGAAGTGTTTTCACATAAAAATCAAACAAGCTCAAATTAAATTTTTAGCAAACTTATTCATCGTTTATATAAATATGATAATTTTTCTACGAATATATAACAGGTACAAAAAATTGTAGGCTTTAATTAATATTTTAAAAATTCATTTAAGAGAAAGAAATAAGAAACGTCTGGACTTGTTTACTTCTTGCGGGAATTTTATATTTATTACTTATTTATCCAACTAATAGTTTACTTTTATAACATTAACGATAAAAAGAAATAAAGAAAAAAATATTATTTAAAATATAAAGCAATAATTACATTTATCACTTTTTATTTGTAAAATTTTGCAAGTTATTCTTACAACAGAAACATCTTTTTATATTTCTCTTTGCATAAATTCAATAATTTTGTTTTTAGACTTATAATAAATATATAAACAAAAAAGATTTAGGATTTAGATTTTATAGTTAATACTTTGCGGAATCCATAAAAAAAATCTCTAAACTTATTTGATTCTGCTATTTCATACGATTCTTGATATCCATATTTACTATCCGGACTTGTTTGATTCCCAATATTTTATGTTTACTGTCTATTTATACTTATTTATCCTGTTTTTCTGTTTATTTCTTAAGAAACAAAATTGTTTACGATATAACGTTACTGCTACAGAATGATTTGGCGCCATAACCCAGAGAGAGATTTTTTAGAAAATGAACTTGTTCGGTTTCTGTAGGAACTCTTCAACTACGTTGGCAAAAAGAAAAACGAAACTCTGTTCTCAATGTTAAAAAAAGTAAAATAAATTCTTGTAAGCTTGCTAGAAATATTTATTCAGTGGATTAAAAAAATTGGTTTCCTCGAGTTTAAAATTGCCGCTACCATTGGTACCTTCTACCAACGATAGCTTTAATATTTCATGTTTAATTTTCGATTAATGGTGGTTTAATCTCGTTAAAAAAATCCACGCAAATGCGGTGTTAATTCAAAGACCAGAAGAAGTTTCGGCTGCTACAGGTTTGCCGACAGCGATACTCTTCATCAGCGTGGATTCGTCGGAACGAAGGTCGTAATTAAAATAGAGCAAATGAGGTTGGGGCGGCGGCGACTAATTGGATCGAGTGAGATGGAGAGCGACGAGATTTTGCGCTCGCGTAAATTCGGTTATGAACGCGATCTCGAAAATTAAATCGGCAAGCGAACGCGTCGAATCGCGAATTCGTCGATGACGCTCGATTGCGCAAAGTTACGCGATTCGCGAGGTACGTTTTCACAGATGAAGCGCTCCCCCGATCGGCTCATCCTTCAAACATTCTTCGAGACACGTTTCGTATAATTACGGGAGATATTTCATTTACTGAATTTACATCTTGAATGTGTTCAGCGACGAACACGGCAGGATGTTATTAAGAAGTCAATGTAACTTTTTCAACTTTCAAATTGGACGTCTCGTCAACACGACGAAATTAAAATTCCTTTGAACCGATGTCTACTTCAAGTTAAAAGTTCCGAATACTTATTTGCCTTTCTGAACGGCGCGCGGTGTGCTTAGCGAGAAGCCCTTTATCTTATCAGCGTATTCGTAATATAACTTGTAAAGGACTTGCTCGAGAGGAATCTACCATTAGGAATTGCGCCTTGCTCCCTTGCCCTCAAATTATACATCTCGTGCACTCGCCACAACCGTTGTCCACAACGATTGTCTCGATTCGCGGTTCGTCATCGTTTATCGCACAATTGACGTACGAGTTCCATTTCCGGACCGTATACGGCGGCACTCCACGTAATCGACCGGGAGAATCCTCGAGAGTGAGATTGGGCACGAGATTCGTCGGGACTCGACTCGTTTCACTCCCCGCTTTTAATTGCAGACTTCCGCTGTAGCGCGATTGCGTAAAGTAAACTTCGTTCGCACGCTAAAATTGACCATTAACGGCAGTACACCTTTAACTGTTATTCCTTCTTGACTCCCTCCCCCCCTCTCTCTCTCTCTTATTCTGCTATATCTTTTCGCACGCCCCGTTTACTCCCGCTTTCATTTTCCCCTTTCGCCATGCTTTTTGCGACTCTCGCCTCGCTTTGGTGCGCGTGGCGTGGCGCAAAATCGCTATATACGGAGAGGCACTTAAGCGCCCATCGCAGATGGAATTATGCTCTTCCTCGAATGGGAATTAATCGAGTTCTAAAATAGAGGCGCCCGCGCGGATAACTCGACGGTTCACTTACGCGAGCTGTTATAATCACGTGCGTATAAAGATACTGGCGCGTTATCTACTAGAAGTAGAAATACCAAACGCGTTTATTCAAGCGGACGTATTAAACTCTCTTTCAAAAACTTTTTTACATACACATATGATTTAGGTTGGGAAATAAAGTAAAAAAAAAAAAAAAGTATAGATACTAAAGAAGGAAAAAATAAAATACAGACTGTGTAGAGACGAAAGGGAGATATGGTAACATATACGAAAGAAATACGGAACATGGGAAGAAGGCGGAGGAAGTTGGCAGGAAAATAATGTGTGGGTGTTGCGACAAGAGTGGATGAGGAAAATGGAGAGGGTGAGAGTGAGGGTGAGGGAAAGACAACGTGTGTGCGTATTAAGTAAGAGTATTTTTCTTTTAAAAGTAGAATATAAAGAAAAGAATGAATAATATTAGTGCAACGGAAGTGCAAGAGAAGTCCGGAAAGAAGAGGAGATTGAGTGCATTACGAGCGCGTCTTGGTTAGTAGGTGGGAATCGAGCGACGAGGAATTAATTAGAAAGAAATTGCGATAGAAAATTAGGGTGAGCAAAAAGATCTGTGTATAATTTTATTTTTTGTACACTGTAGAAACATTGTGTATTAGTTCGGGGCGTGATGTTGTATAACATTTCTGATTATTCCTGAGGAGTTACAATAAACGTATTAATTCATTAGAAATGTACGCGAAGCACAAATATGTAAATCGCAGCGTGCGCGAAATACCATTGTAACCACGATCGCCTGATACCTGCGGAGGTGGAAATACTAAAATTGAAAACGTTGCGAAAATTGATAACGGATAATGAGTAACGGTTTGATGAATTATCGGGGCCCGTGGTCCGGCTCGCGTATATACGTACGCGCCATTAAGCATCTCAGATTATCCACTGGCGCGATAATGTATCAAATCGGAGAGGCAGTGGTAACGGCGCGCAATAGCCAGACGGCCATTGAAACGATCGAATCGATGATCGAACGCGCGGGTGATTTTACTGCGTCGTAAACGTCGGACGCTTGTAATGCGACCGGAACTTCCGGTCTCCCGCGTGTGGGAAAAAGAATTTTTGCCGAACGGCCCAGGGACGACACTAATTGCGCGGCGTCGCGCTGCACGCGGATTTTATCACGCATTCCGTGAACGGCGAGCGGCCGTTCATTTGTTCGTTCGTTCATCGGTGCCAGTCCGATTTTTGTCAATTTAGCGAAGGGTCTCGCAGCTTTTTGTCAATTTAGTGAAGAGCGCGTCGCTAATGAGAGTCGTCCGTCCGTGATTCGTGACAGAGCGCAATTTTATGCAGAGGCTTGAAAATATTTCGGATCCTCTCACGATCGGAGAAAAAAAAGAGTCGTCTCTGGACGCTGCGTTCTTGGTATATTTATCGAATAATTTCAATACGTTCTTCGTTTTCAGTTGGATTATATTATGGTAACCATTACGATATATAACACTATTATATATTTTATAATTATTATAGAGGTGAAAGTAACTAATTGCCACTGAGAGAGACCATCATTACATTTTAGTCCCCCCTCGTCCACTCTTCGCGATTTAATTTTCAATTTAATGGGCAACGAAGTCATAATCGTTGTTTAATTAATTATCACAATTTTGCGTTATTTTCGCTACGGCATCATTGTTCTCATTACATATTGTTATTTAATTACCACAGAACAATCGTCGCAGTCGGCAAAACGAGATTTATAAATATGCATATCAAAGTGCAAATGTGCCCGTTGATTCTTGTTGTATAGCGACAACAAGAACGCGTCGTTCATTGTTAAGTTCGTGGAAACGCTGATGAGTTGCGGTTTAAATCATTACTGCGCACTACGCGTTTGCACCTGCAGTAAACGACTGGCAGAGCATTATGGATTTTCCTGGAATATGTTCTTGTGCCACCATAAACAAGGTTGAAGGAAGCACTCCGATGTGCTACGGCAATCGTTTTCGTCAATTGTGATAAATTGTCGTATTAAAGAAGCTCTAGTACTTGAGTACTTGTGTTCTTCAGACCTGTCTTCCTTCCCAAAAAAAGAAGCTTTGGAAAAACATGATCGAAAACAAGCAGACGTTTTCGACTTTAAAAATCTACAGAATGTACAGCTCCAGATTCTCAGTTTTATAAAAAATTTAAAAATCGATATGTGACTACACTGTTAATCATATAAATAGAATTATAAAAATTAAAACTTGGAAAAGTACGGTACACTCTTATTTTTATTCACGGAGAGTATATTAAAAGAAAGTTTCGTAACAGCTAGCAAATGTTGAGTAAAATAATGCTAATTAAATATTCCGTTAACATAACCAAAATAATTTTACTTTTTTAAAATATTTAGTAAGTATTATTAAACGGGTGATTGTATTTTTATGTTTGATAATAATACTAAAAAAAATCAAGTAAAATTATTTTTCGTTATGTAATCGAATATTTAATTGGCATTATTTTACTTAACGTTCAGTAGCTAATACTTTTTTTCTTTTCAGTAGATGTCGGTGTATCTACGATTGAAAGGTACATATGTATGTATTAAAAAAGTATTTCTCTTCCCAAAATTTTCTTCTCGATCCGAACTCCTCGATTACAAGATGAACAAAGTTCTGTGGGTTATCTGCGACTGTAGCGAAACTCGACGAACTACTACTATTCGTGGTATGGTTCGAGTACAGTCAGCATGTTTGCGGGAGACGAAATAAATTGCACCGCGATAGTCCTCTTCTTCGATGGGAGAAACGTAAGAAACAGTATTCCGAACTTCACGAAAATTTTTACTGTTTAACTTTTAATGCATCTCCACATGCATCGATCAGAGATGTTTATTATTAGAAGTCACAACGACCACCGTTGAATAATAAAAGTTTTACACTGCAGCAACGCCGAAAATAGAATAGTAAAAATAATTAGAAATATTTCATTTAAATCGGAAAAAAGATTGAATAATTCTCGATTGCTATGTAATTTTTAATTACCAGACACGATATGCATTGTTTGCAGAATATTTTTTATATAAAATTTTCAAAGCAGATGACAAATATTAGATCTAATCCTTGTTACTTTCTTTTCTTACTACATCTTATTGTATATTTTTAACACTAAATTTTTATTAAAATTGATTAAATAATTTAATAACTTACAATCGGGAACATTAATTTAGTGATTATTTATGAAATTATTAGAGTCTAACTTCGCGGCAAAGAGTATTTCTTATCTAATATTAAAAATTTTTTTGGATCAGCAAATTTCGTGCATTAACAATTTTTTGAATATTTTTGGAAACTTGTGAAATACGGGAATGTATTAAAAAAATTACGTTGTACAAAATTGCATTCCGTGCAACAAAGAGAATGCGAGGCGCCAAAGTATCGACGAAAATTCATTGGTATTATGGATCGCGTATACTTTCATACACCGTACGCGTGCCGGTGTGCAAGTTTACGTTGCGGAGAATCACTTAAAGAAAACAGGTGCGCTAAGGGGAAAAGTTTGCGCAAAGCAATATATAGCGGGGAAAGTTTCGATTGGTGTGGCAACGCGCTTTTCTCGGTGCGGCGCGCTGATAAGGAAACGCATTACCGGCATCCTTATTGTATCTTGAAACTGCGAGGGGAGGATCGGATATGCTTCGCGATATTAATACTCATGTCAGAATATCTCCGGATGGCATAGAACATCGTTGTACTTAGCATCGATCTTGTCTGTAAAATCGGCGTTTGCACTGACAATAGTACAAACAACGGAAACCAGGAAAAGACCATGATTCTATAGCGTTCAATTTTAGGTTACAAGATATATGTATATACAAATGCAGAGCGCATATTTGTTACGTATACACACAAGGACGTGAAACAATTCTATATTTCATTTTCTAAAGTGAATTATTTTTCCGATTATTCCTCCGCGTAATATCGCTTGGCTACGTTTTTGCATATACAGCAGCTAATCAATCAGTCGCGGTCGAAATTACCGTAGAGCGATCTAATGTACGCGAAACAATGTGAAACAATTTCCGTACCATTCGGAATATGTACAATAATAAAAAAGTTATTTTCAGTACCAAACAAAAAATATTAAATGTGCACGAAAAATACCATTTTCATACTTGTTTATGCCCGGATATAATAATTAAAAGTTGCGCGATGAACGAGTATGATGAATGCCCTGATTGTTAAAATACGGAGATTACTTCGCGTGCCTCGCGTTTTATCAACAAAAACTGGGACGACGATTGTGTAGAGACATGTTTGAATGAAACTGAAATTAAGCCGCTTTGTAGCTGTATATGATAAATGGTTGACTGCAGTCAGCAGATCTGACAGCTGCACAACAGAGTCGGATAGCAATTGAATCTGATTGATGAATACCGGGAAACTCAACCTACAAAAAATTATTCCTAAGAAATTGATCAGGTGCTACATGTATAAATGATGAATCTAATCGATATACGCCAAAGAAAGTAATAATATTTTATATTAAATTCTTTACGTCTCTATACAGAAAAAAATTAATGTCAAAATAGCAATTGTCTAATATATAAGAAAAATATAAAATCTTCTTTAAAAAATTTGATAACTTTAACCAAGTGTGTGATTTGCTCACATAAAGAAATTTTGTATAGTTTCAAGAAAAAATATCGGTTAGGAAATAATACCTTCAAACTAAGAATTGGTATTTTTTTAATACTATTAATTATTATCAAAACACTCATATTGTGCTAGAAGCTTATTTAAATATTGTAATGAGGAATTACAATATTTAAATAAGAATAATTTTGAAAATTTAAAATAATCAACATTAAAAAAAAAATGTTATATTCTTGCTGACATATAAAAATAATTGTTGATTTGGTACTAATTTGTTTCTGTGTAGATGCAACAAATCATTGTTAAATATACGCGACATATAAAATATATTTAAATATAAGAGCAATAAATAATAAATACTTGTCTTTTTCCACAAAAAAATTAGTTATTTATCATAATTCTGAACAGTTCATAGCCCTGCTGTATATAATAGTCAATAAGTACGTCATAATATTCGTTGCTCTTGGCAATTAGGATATGGTCTCCGGCGATTATAATTGCTAATTTATCATACTTAGCCTAATTGCGTATTGTTCAAAGTTTGCTGGTTATTTGTCGTAAAGTTTCTCTCAAATGAGTTTATAGTGTTATATCAGTACCATCCAAGTAAAATTTAATAAACCGTATTAGTTATTGAAAGAATAAGCTTCTTATATTCTCTTCAAACTTGATATTCACGTGTTTAAATAACTTTGTACATTTAAAAGCAAAATTAATTTTTTAAATAAAAATTATTTAAAATGTGTGACGAATAATTACTCTAAATATAACTATTTAAAATTAATAATAATTACAAGCAGTGCTCTGTTAAATGCGTTACTAAATTTTTGATATATAATAATCAATGATAAATTTATGACAATTAAAATAGCATAAAAGATAAATAAATAAATCCTATTTCGATCTTAAATGCGTGCCTTTGTTTCTATTATACATATTGCAATTTCCAGTCTCGTCGAAAGTTTTCTCACCAAAATGTGCAATCCGTTTTAACCGAATATAAGAGAACGACGGAAGTTGAGTGAAACATCTCTACGCGGAATTTCTGCCCTGTGTGCGCCGAGCCACTTGACAATTTACTTAACAAAGTCTTCCTCAGCGTTTATCTTCGCGCAGTTATTATAAAGTGCGCGAGAGCGCAAAAACGGCTGGATCCGCATTACGGGGCTTTGCTCTTCAACAAATTTCTGTTTAATAAACTTGCCGAACATAATGTCGTCACATCGGCGTTCGGTTGAAACGCATTCGTACCGACGGCGAGCTGAATAAATACATAAAACTTTACAATTTGATCGCAAACGCGGACCTACGCCCTTTTCACCTCGGCTTATCCGCTCGAACTCGCTAAAACATCCGCGTGATGAAGCAAGAGGAGGAGCGTGAGGTTGTGGCAACTGCGAGAAATCCCACGAAACGAATATAATTCGATCTATGCATAGCTCTAACAATGCAATGATAAGAATCAAGTTATAATAAAATCGATAAACTTTCATAAACAAAAGCTGATACTTTTATAAAAATTTGTAATTTAATCTATAATCCAAGTTAAATCAGTTATTCATTCTTCGTTTATAAATTTATCATAATTTATACTTAGATTAACGTAACTCAGTAATTTCAGTTACATTGTGCATGCACGTAAACCACAGGCCTACCTTCCGGTCCGTTCGGTATAACATTACGTGGATACTGAATACAAATCACGAACTAAAATTGGAAATTTGTTCAGGTCTCCGGTTCTCGCCGTAGGTGTAATACTTCGCGATGCATGCAATTCCACTTCAACAATTTCTATAATACAATGCAAGCATTCTATTTTGGTGACGGAATTAAAGCTTTCTGGTTGACACATGCTTCTAAGATTCGTAAATTTCACTCGTATGTGCCTGTTTGTTTCGTGTCACCGTTTTGCAAACATTTTGATGATTAAGACAAAGCGATTTTCCTCGAAAGACAGTACGTGTCCAACTTTTGATCTATTACTGATTTACTACTCGTACAGAATATCTCGATAATTTTTCATTGTAAAAATTAATGTCAACAAAATATAAGACGCCAATTTAAAAATACGACTATATAATCTACGATTTATACGCGCCTCACTCTGTTTGCTCTTACATATCTCTGGACTATACATCGTTATTAATGTGTAGACAGCCTATTGTCCGATAATAATGGACCACGACTAGAACATTAACCGCCCCGATAGTCTACCTATAAACCCAGTTCATATCATCCAAGATTGTGAACGTCCGATGCTTCAGTAAACCGCAATAGGTTGGCAAACCTATTCACGTGCTAAATTTTCGAGCTCGATAACCAAAGCTATTGAGACGGTCCTGAGAATTTAATAACTTCCACAGAGTACTAAAGACTCCTATAGTTCGTTCGGTACATTAGCCGTTAAACGTGCAAGAATAATTAAACACGCCAGTTTACCGTATATTCTCCTATGCACGTATTTCCAGTCTTTCCAAAAAAAAGTATATTATTATATTAAAATCTCCTGAGCATTGAGAGTTTTTCGAAAATATTTTCAAGTAAATATATTATAAGATTGAAAGTAATAACGGGACAATTAAAAAACTCTCATCGAATCAATTCACAAAACAAATAGACTTTTTTTTTTAAACTGACCATCCTTTAGCGTTGCGATTTGCATCTAATCGATATTGTTAACGTTTTGTTACATGTAGGAAATATTCGAAGAGCTCTCATATGTCAGCCGTCGCTTTTCGTTTAACCGTCCGTTTCTGTGGATGAGAACGCTAAGCCGACGGTATAACAATATCGAGCTCCGTCCCGCACACGGAAAGCTTCGCCAGCGGGAATGTAATTTCAAGGTTCTCTCGTGCACCAGCTGTACTAAATCTAGAAATTGGGCGCGCTGCAAAACGCCCCGGACCGCAGTAACTTCTGTTTTGCGACAGGGCGGAGCAAAAACGCAACTGGGGATTAAGTCCATCTTGCGACTATGGGTAGGACAAATTTTATAAATAACCACGATATACCTACGTTCTTTCGTTGAACGCTTGTCAAATATCGAGGAAAATTTCAAGGAAGCAGGTCTGTCTTGTTGATTAAATTAATTGACGTAACAACTTTAGTAATCCTGGTAATTACAGACGGATCTTCAAAATATTGAGAGGAGTTAATTAATTGTCACATAATCTTAACTGATAATTAATCAGAATAAACGATACTGGATATAGGCTATTAAATGGATCCCCAGTCAATTTTGTCACTCGCGCCTCATTTTCTGCGAAACGCGATATTTGAGAAAACCATTCCGGCAGCTTATTTATGTCTACATTATTTATGCCCACATTATTTACGCTAACATTATGCGATATATGTAGCGTATTTATCTTATTCTCTAGTACCTACGCTTACGCGCTATCGAAGTTGGGCCGACGCGATACGCGGCAATAAAGTCAACTATTGCATAAGTGGAGCTTAAGGCAAGTAACTCGGGGCGATATTTCGTCAACACCTCACCAGAAGCACAAATACGTCGGCGCGGAGAAGGCATGCAGCCGCGAAACTTGTTAACTCCATTAGGAGGCAGCAGAAGGGGGGTATAGGGCCCGATTTAATCGTATAATCGGTAAATTGTATATCAAAACGTAAACCGGCGCTTCATTAAGTTACCCGCCGTATCTCCGAGCGTGATCGTAATTACTCTGAGGAACTAATTAGCGCGCGTCGCCGCGACGCGATTTGTCATCGTTTATTGCCTCGAGACGAATACGCCCGCTGCAATTATTCTGAACGTTGTACAACAATGGAGGATTCGTATGACGAAGTGTTTCGGCGCATGGTTGCTTACGCTGTCATGTTGTAGATATAATAGAGTATATGTATCGCGAAACCTTCATTTGTAACAATTACAATTTAATTACTGCAGCTCTGTAAGGCTGCACGATGAGACTTTAAAAATCTTCAGTAATAAAGAAAGCAATTTTTTTTTAATAATTCTATCCAGAAATCTGCAAATAAGTTTTAAATCAGAATAATTACACGGATAAAGAATAAAAGAATATTCTTGTTTTGAGAATGTTTTAATTTTGGAATTGTTAAATATTGAAATGAGATTATACAGCGTTAAACAGTCATAATTTACTTATTATATAAACAAATTTTGTACAGTCTTATTGAAAAAAATACATTTTCATTATTCAATTATTTTTATAAATGGAAAAAAAAGTCAGAAATAACAATATCTTCAAAGAAGTTTGTAATTATTATTATTATCAAAATGATGTGCTCCATAATAATGTGCTCTTTAAATGACTGTTAAATATTAAATAAAAATATATTATAATATTTTACTAAAATTTAGAATTAATAAATTCATGAAGATTAAATTATATGTAAGCAATTATTATCTCATTATATCAGGAAGAGTATAATTTCGAATTTTGCTTACATATGAAATAATGATTATTAAATAGAATACATTAGTTTTAATTTGATACTGTTTTTTTTCTGTACAATTAGAATATAAACTTAAAGATATGTTTATATTTGTTGTGAAAACAGAATTAATGTTTTATAAAACAGCAACTGTAAATCTTTTTTTTCAATTCCAATATATCTCCTGCGTACGTGGACGTTCGCAAAAAAAAAGGATTGTATCCCTGTACGCGATAGATACCATGTGATGGATAGCAATTTCAACTCTCGGAAAGGCGGGAAAATTGGGTTCGAATACGCGCACAGCTCGCAGACGGGCGAGTCTCCCTCTTAAGCCGATATATTTCCCGAAATTGAGAAGCACTGTTGAAGCCGATAAGATTCGATGACGATGGAGGGATAATACCGAAGGTCCTCGCGCAGGAAAGTGGAAAACCTTTGCGGTTTAAGACCGGCTGGCAGCCTGGCATCGCGCCAAAGATTATCCCTGCCGTCGTTCGTTCCCGAGACTTCATAACCGAGGTGAGTGAAATCGCGAATACACGTACACGTTGCTACACGTATGAATACACACCAACGTGTCATCACTCGTCGGTTGAACCCTTCTGATCCGCATCCCTCTTACATGCCCTTCCCATATTTCCCGTCAACCATCAATCTCTTGCAAAACACTACCTCTTCCCCCATCAGACAAGATGGCTACTTGATGCTTGATATATTTCCCTCTCTAGCTTCCCTGTGTGTGTGCTCCACCATTGTACTCCACTTTTAGTATATATCTATACTACGAAGCTAAGCCAACGGAATTTTCATTATCGTTTCATAACCTTTGACGCGCACGGGTCATGTTATATATTTTTGATTAAAGTACGATGGTCCATTTAGCTTAGACTGTGTAATCGTGTCCCTCCTCGATTTGCGAGTAATATACTACTCATTATTTTTGGTCGCGAGAAGAATTATATTTCGCGTGATACGCTTGCTTGCGCAATTGAGAAATTGCCGCTTGTTAAAATGTAAAAAATAAAAAATCAATAAAAAATAAGCAAATGGAGGAACGAGTCATTTACTCTTTTTTAATTAATTATCTTCCCAATATAATTACTTCTTTCATATAAAGATTTGTACAATAGTCGAATTTACTTTGTCATAAATAGAGGGACTATGAAAACATTTTATGATAAATTACCCTATCTTAGGAAAATATTTAAAAGAAGAATAATCATGCAGATGCGATAGAAGTGTCCTAATGACGCGACATTTACTTCAGCGTGATCGAAAAAGAAATAATTTATCTTTTTCTCCCCATCTCTCTTACATTATCTGTCGATTGATGAGATAGCTACTCGATATCGCAGATATATCATCGCCGCCGATGATGTTCTCGAATCTTTTTTAGAAAATGTGCCGTCGACAATAATTTTACTGTAAAATATTCATTCCATTACTCTGGCGCAGTAAAACGAGAGTATTAATATTATGGTAATTTTTTATTAGTATCTGTATGTAGAAAAATGAATAAAGCTAATAAAAATCGTAAAATAATTTTATATCACATGTGGTGCGTCACACATTTTATGTTGAAACATCAAAGAAAAATGGCAATAATATTTTATAAATGCTCCACATTTCTCCGAATACTTTTAATAATCACGGTGTTTGAAACCGTTGCTACTCTAATTAATTCGGGCACAATTTTTTAGATATTTACTGAAATAATTGGCTTACAGTTAAATTTATTTTTACCGTACATTCATGAGTTTTTTAATAAAATCTGGCCAACAGACGTGAGCAACAGAAAGATAAAATTGTACGTGATAGTACGCAAAAAATAAACCAAAACGCGTTAACGCGTGCCGCCACATGCAGGTACCTATACATATCTTGTTACATCAACTGCGATATTATCACATAGCAATATCTGCAGATCGATCTAACACTTTCAAAAGTGGGTCAGCAGATATCTTTGATCTACTGTCGCTAACGTTCAGAAAAAACGTTCGAACAAAGAAACAAAGCGATGCGTCAAAGAGCAAAAAAGAAAAAAAGAAAAGAAGTCGATCGAAAAAAGTTTATCTAAAATCTTTTACTTTTTACGCTCTTATTCAGAGCTAGCAGAAAATGTCAGATATTCCGTAAGATTTACTCAATCTCTGAATTTATAACAATAGTAGCAGATCGGTATAATAACAACGTTATCTAGCTTTCACTGTGACAGTTTTATATAAAATTAAAGATAATACGCTCGAACGTTTCTTTTTATGAAATCACTTTGATTATAAATTTCTTTCCCGAAATTATAATGAGAAACGAGTGACTTTTTTGCCAAGACAACGTGGCGCAGCGTTTGATTTTACAAAAGATTTTCTTTAAAGTGAGTGAAGTGGTAGCGTAACAAGAAACACAGAGGTTGTACGCGGGATTTCCTCGCAGATTTTTACTTACGCGTAGCAGTCTTATGTCTCTTGATGTTTTAAATCTGCTTATACAAATCATCCGTACTAACGTAAACAGTATGTCGTTTATATTTCACTTCAAAGGGAAAGAATCCTTTTTCTTGCACAAAGTCGCTATAAATTGACATATGCTGAACAGATAAACATGTTGCAAACTGTATAAACTGGTAATAATAATTTTTAAAATTGATAAAAATTGCATATTTAAGGATGCATTACACACTCACATTTTTACAAATTAATGCTAATATTTATAATTTAAATCAATATATTATTTCTTATTGCATTTCTATTAAAACACATTTCTACCTCTTATTAAAATAATGTTTGATTAAGGTAGAAAATTACAGCTAAATTTTTATTACTTTCAAATACAACAAAACAATCTGCAATTTTTTTCATTATTTTGAAAATAGGTGTGACGCGTCCTTAATGCACTAGAGAGTGCTGGCATTTTAGCTTCTTTTATTGAAGAAGATACTTTCTAACAATACCCGAGAAACAATAAATATTTAATATAATGGATACATAAGAAATGTTCTACATCTGGATAAAAATTATTAATTATTCTAATCGACCTCCACTTACGGCAACGATACGATCGCGTGCAAATATTCACGCGACTACGGTAGTCGAAGAGCGGGTCATCGAATGCAGCTGTTACATCAGACGAAAGGTCGCGGTGCAAATAGCGACGATAAATGATTAGCGTGGGAGTTATATTGCGCGTTAACGTCTATTCAGTTGCGAAAAAAGATAAAAAAAAAATAAAAAAAATGAAAAAAAAAAAGAAATTGAGCAACCAAGCCGAAGCATAGATAGAGACCACGCTGGCTGTTTAATCGGAACGATCAATTGACTAAGGCGCCCATTCAGGCATGATTGATAAATTCAGACGGAAACAGGTAGACGAAGCGGCGGAACGAGATAACACATCGTTCCACGGTGTATTACGACGGAATTTCCGAAATCTAGGACGACAAGAGGGAATTTCGCACGCTAAGTGGCAGCGGACGCGTGCCTGGAACTTGTACTATATAATTAAACCGATATTTTTAATATTGCAAGTATTTCTCCAATAGTTTGGGCTCCAGCTACCTATCCGAAGATATTTGATATCGGGAATGTGTAGAAAATCTCGTGACAATACCGCGAAATCGCCCGGTATTCCGCAAGCATGGATATTTTACGACAGAAACAATTTGTTTCGCCCATCCTCGACAGAACGTCCTCGTTTCGGACAGCCCGTTGACGAATAATGCACTCGTCGGTTAAACGTAATTGCGAGAATGACTGTAATGCATGGCCGGCCCACTCGTTGCGTTGGGTATTACAAGATTAATTATCGTGATTTACCGGAGACATATTTCCCACTAGTCTTTAAATGGTACACCGAAATGGCTATTGTTTATCGCCGCAAATAAAATTGATAAAAATTTCATTTTATTGGCATGATAAATATTCGTCCGGCGTATATCGTTCAAAATAAATAGAGATTTTAACGTATTGATATAATAATTCAATATAAATAAATATTAACAACCAGATAATTATATGTGCTTAAGTGTAGATAGTTTGTATACACATGTATAATATATGCGATATATATATTCAGACAAAATTGAGACTAAAATGCATTTGGCCGAGGGAATTAAAGTCCGAAAATAATAAGGCGCCTTTTTGTTCCGAGAGTAACAAGACGAATGGCGCGCGGAAGATAGCTCTTCTTTTATCATGAGAAACCAGATTGTCCTTGGATGTGGAAAGTAAATCCTATCTGAGTCTCAGATCCGCAAGGCAATTATCAGCTCCTTTCATCGAATAAAAGCATTCAATTGGATCCGAGTTGTATGATTGCGCAGAAAGCATCTTCTGCCTAGATAGCGTCAAATGTTTTCCTTTTCGTCAAACGTTTTATTCAGTAAATCGCCAATCAGCCCGAAAAGAGTATAGAAGGAAAAGAATAGAATAGAGAAGAGTACGCTGATATATTATAGATTGTAGCGATTGCAATTTATGCCAGAGAAAAGAAATTCGTGCGATGTCTATGTGTAGAGCGTGATAGATGAGGTAGACAAGATGTAAGCTTCAACCTTACGTAAGAAGATTCATCTCATGCACTTAATTTGAAAGAAATTAGACATTGATGTTGGCGTATTAGACGTCTTCGTTTAACACATCTTCTTTTAAAAGAAGAAATTGATCAATGATGGAAATCAAGATTGAAGGATCGAAAAGCAGGCGAGAAAAAATGTTTAGCATTCGCATCCAAAACACAGCGATGCATAAGCGGCAACATGAATACGCGCGAGGCCGATATGCGCATTTTACCTGAATGCGCCCCATCGGCGGCGACACCACCAGGAAGATCCTCATCGCGGCCTTGAGGAAGTCATCCTGATTGCGATTGGTCGTGTCATGCAGAGCAGCCTCGGATATGCTGGAGCTGTTCTGGGTAGTCTTGCGGCGCACCTTGCGCCTTATGCTGCCGACTAGCTTCCGCCAATCCTGACCGCCGCCACCGGATGACGATGCAGCGGCGGCGGTGGCGGCGGCGGCGGCGGCGGCGGCGGTGGCACCACCTCCATCCCCCGTAGCTGGCCACCATCGTTGCATCCTGCTGTCCGGTTACCGATGACGTCGACGATGATTTCTTCGAGGGGCTTAAATCGCGGCTGGACCGTCGGCTCGGGGTACCGCGGCCACCAAGGGGAGTCCCGGATGCGGACACCGTGGTGCTATCGGCCCCCGCCACCGGCTGTTGTCCAGCTGCGAGAACGCAACCACCGCTGGGACTCGTGTTGCCACTTTTAGACCCACCGCCGCCGCCGCCGCCGCCGCCGCCGCCGCCTCCGCACGTAATAATCGAGCGAGCCGATCGTCCCGTTCCGCTGCCGCCGCTCAATCGGCGTACGAGACCGCGTATGAGGCCGCTCTTGCGCGCCGTCGGGCCCTCCTCCACGTGCTCGTCCGGCGCTTCCACTCTCTGGCTTAATTAGACACTGTTTCGGCGAGATCGCCCGACAGCTGGCTCTTTTCTCGCTCGATCGATCTTTCCTCTTTCCTCTGTTTTCCCTTTTTAGTGCACTCTTTTTATTGAGGAAAGCAAGTGCCGCGTGGTTATTTTTCTATTCTTCCCAGTGCTTTCACGCTGTGCGCAATTTTTACGGTTGCGCCTTTCGTGGTAGCGACTTCCAACCGCTGTACTACCGCTCGCCGTAAATTTTACACGATCTTCGCTAGCGAGAGAAAAACACGGAAACTGATACATACACACTCACACGTACATATATGTATCGCGGCTTGACGTGCGTCAAGTGTCTCGTGCTATTCGTGTACTTTCCTCTCGCTTCGTGCTGCATCGATTAAGTTCCGCAACTGCTGTTTCGCCGTCCCGGAAAACTTTCCACCCGATGGATAGCCAAATTTTTTAACACTTGATCTTCCGCTACTCCGAGACGCGCTCTTCTATAATAAATTACAACGTTTTTACGTTTCGCGTTAAATTCTTCGAATACTTTGCTTCCTGGCAGCGTATAACGATTAAGCTGATTGTGCTATAGTGGCGGTTTGCCTCACAACAAATTCGATTCGTCACAGCTCCGAACAAACAGTCGTTTTGGTTTCTTGCAGGGTGCTTTTAAATCGAAGCTTTCGATCTTTCGGATCCTCGTTTCTTATGCGCGAAGCCCAACTTACTCGCAGCAGCTTCGTACTATCGCTAAACAAATTGGACGTGTCAACGACATAAGAGCTCCAAATTGATTTTCAAATTTTCGATTCTTGTCTTTGAAATTTGTTCGCGTAAAATTACCGAGGGCAATCGTTAACGATGCGATAGCTCTATGCTGTCCTGAAAATGATTCCCGAGCTCTGCTCCACACTGAGATAACAACAGCAGTTTCTCTTCGTGGCAAGAGTGCTGGTTGGTGATTTTCAAAATGCGTTTTCGCTAGGCAAATATTCCGCGAGAGACTCTTCCATCTTACTCACTGAAGTTCACGTTCCGGAGATTACAGCGGGTTATTCGTCGCCATCTCGGGAGCACGTATTCCTCTCATATTCGTTTCTCATTCGAGATGTCACGTTCCGCGCCTCAAACGGAGAGTCACATCAGGCGGTTTACGTCGCGAATGATTGCTCTAATCGAATCGCGATCGAAATTATCAGCACGGATTATCGACGTGCGAGAGCTTCTTGAAGAAACGCCTCACGCGTTTCTATTCATCGCGAGCTTTCGGCATGCACTAGGGCGCCTCGTCTGCCATCCATTATTGAGAAAATTCTAGCAATCCCTCCTTCTCTTTTGACGATTCTTCAAAATCGAGGAACTCTTATTTTCTTTACGTTTAATTATATCCAAGACGCCACTAATAATAAAGTAAAAAATTATTCTTGCTGGAGAAATAACAGCGGCGTACGATGTAACTAATTATTGCAAAGTTACTGGGCGCCTCGGCTATCGCGATCGCTTTTCCAATTGAGAATTCGAAAGGTCAAAATCGTTATATTGGAAATTACATCTGACCCTCGATCTCTGTCCACTTTATTAGCTCATGAATGCCTTTCACCTTAATCTCGGCGAAATCTATTTGGAAACGTGTAGACATCAATGTAAGTTATGCCGCTGATAGTCCGCTCAGGCATGCCAGATTAACGAGATATGCACGACGTTAGCGAAAGTTCGAGAGCGAGATTTGGATTAATACTATTCTTGATTCTGACCGCGATCACGTGATCCTATCGCGCGTACGACCGACACGCACGGTACGGTAAGTAGTCGAATGGCTGCAACTTTGATTAGAATTTCCTCATAGAGTAACTCGGTTCGGCCCACAGCTGGTATGGACAGCCGAGACAGTTCGAAGGGGAAAGTTTGCGGAAGAGATCTGTACTCGTCAGGCGTCCGACGTCCAAGTTGGACGTGAGAGCACGAGGTTCCGGATTAACAGCCGGATTCCACCCTCGCGTAAGGGTTGTTCCGAACAGGAGCGGAGAAAAAAAATACCTCGAGCCTGTTAATGGCGCGAACGGGGCCAAGGACGTTTCCGCGTATCTCGTAGAGACCGCGGGAGGCCAGGAGGAGTGTTATTATCCTTCGAGGAATCGATCGGCGTCGTTTCAAGGCTCGCCGCCGAGGAAATAATTTGCCGCGATCCTTCGGGCACCACTCCCGACGAGAAGTCGATCGAAGGTTTTGCCAGCAATTATCATTCGTTTCTCGCGATGATCGCGTGATAGCTCTCGATTATCCGCTCGTCTCTCCTCGATCAACCCTCTCCCTCCTCTCTCTCTTTCTCTCTCTCTCTTTTCAAAGCACGGGAGCGCATTTTTTAATTTCCGACGACGGCCTGATGTAATGCCTGGCATCTGCGTAACCGAATCGATCATGTTTATTAAGGAGCTTTATTACTAACAGAGCGCGCCTGATGCACGAGGTAGATAAGTATAAATAAATGCATCAGTGCAATAACGATGGAAAATCAAGTCTCGCAGGATAGATCTTACATCTCATAACTTTGCATATTTTATTTATCATTATGCGAGAAATTTAATCGCGTTTGCGATTAAATTCTCTTCATTTTGGACCTATACCGATTGTAAAAAAATACTAAAATTAAATATATTTCATCTTGATATCTTTTTACCTTGGTATGCAATAAGTTCAGTATGTCTTAATTTTATGTATATATCTTATTAGATTAGAAATTTCAAAAAAAATTTTTATAATATTATTTATCGCAATAATGGACATAAAAGGATAATGAATGTATGTGTATGTGCATGATAGAGAGGGAGAGAGAGAGAGAGAGAGAGAGAGAGAGAGAGAGAGGGAGGTAGGGGAGGAGAACTAGCAGGAATTAGCCAATAAACCACGCAATATCGATATTCCTTCATTTTCGTGAGACAATGCGGAGAATTCGCGGTGTCGGACACCTCAAAGGACGATCTAATCTAAAGGACGTTCAGATGCCTAAAGGCATCAATAGGATTGCTAACGGTGCAAAATTCGATTAAAGGATTTACAGGAAATCCGCGGCGATATATTGGTATTACAACGACGAATGAAATAATGCTGAATTACAGAGCAGATACAATAAGCTTTATGCATAAGACTTCTTAAAATCATTTCTTAGTCGTTTGCAGATTCTATGGTCAATTTAAAATGGAGCTCTTCTTAAGACCAATTAAAATCTTCCTTTTTTTCTTATGGCTAAATATAAAAAGGATTATGTTCCAATATTCGCTTGTAAATTTAGAACTGACAATCTAAGTTCACAGTAGACAGTTAAATCTCATTTAAGCAAAACAAATAATAAGTAATGAAAGATAATCTTCAGATTGCAGCGAAATCAGGATATAGCTATGGCTTCTATTGTATAATATTTATCAGAATTTTGAAAGGATAAAGCTTAAGGCATTCTATGAATGTTATGAATATTCTCACCCCTCATTAAATGTAGCGGCGTTTATATCTGGCTACATTACCCAGCGTATCATATTTTAATATCATTAAACTGTCAAATGAATAATGCACGGCCCATAATATGGAAAATTCTTCTTTGAATTCTATCGAAATATACAAAATAAATGTATAACTGATTTTATCAAAATTAAAGAAATCAGATAAAACACGATTTTGCTCAAAATTGTATTTTCTTATAAAAGGTAACACACTATGCGTGATTCTATAGGTTGAATATAAAGGAAAATGAAGGAATATCAATATTGCGTGGTTTATTGACTAATTCTTGCTAGTTTTCTTTCTCTCCTTTCCTCACTCCTCTCTCTCTCTCATGCACATACACAGTTTCATCTTGTTACTGTGCTTCTTTATTTAGATCTATTTTCTAAATAGGAAAAAGAGAAATAAAACGTGTTTTGAATGCGATGTAATTTGAAATTTAAACTTAAATGTAATTTTACCGCACTTGTTTAACCCTAGTGTTACTGTAAATAAATTTTCCAATGCTAATTCAAATGTAGTATAGTTTTTATTATCAAAATTTTTATAGTTAAAATAATATTTAATAAGTTTTTCTTACATTAAAATAGTGCTACTTCAATTATTCCAACATCTTGCAATCTATAAAAAAAAAGTATAACCTTAAAAAGTTGTTTAAAAAAATTGTCAATTATTTCAGTAAATTTTCACTCAGAATAGTAATGTCAGAAAAACTCTTGATTAATAGTAAAAATAGTATTTTAGAATTAAGAAAAAAAGAGAGGGGATATATATACATACACACACGTCTATGTGTGTGTGTTTTAGTGGGAGAGAAGGGTGCTACTCATAGAGACTAATTAATTGAGCGTATGAGCGTCGAATTTAGGTCACCAAGGAAGATTTGGCGGCTGAGATGCACGTTCTACAATCTACGATACGGATTTAATTGAAGAGTCAAGACATCGCTGTTGTGAAAATGATGACGCCTTCAAAGGTCGCCTTTGAGAAACTTGTGCGCTAAATACCTTGACGACGCATCATCGTTACTTAATTTCAATAAAACATTGACAATAAAAAATTGATTTATATCAAAATATTATTTAGAATCTTGTGATAAAAATTTCTTTCTTCGTCAAATCCAAGCATACAAAATAATAAAAAATCTGTCACGTTTTTGAGTATATTTTCTAGCAATTAATCGGACAAATTTTTAATCTTTTCAAGCAGTGATTGGACAATGATATTCTTTCCTTACGGAGAAGAAATATAATTACTTATTTAATTTGCGAATTAATTAGATTTCAGAGAAGAACATGAACTTACGAGAAAGAGCCGCTACAATCACGATACGGCGAGCATCTACCTAATCTACGTGAGACTATGCATGGAATTTGTGAAGGACGACTCAAAGTCCTATGACGCGTCTTGGCTCGATAGAATCAATCAGGAACGGAGTTCGAGAGAGAGAGAGAGAGAGAGAGAGAGAGAGAGAGAGAGAGAGAGAGAGACAGTTCAATTAAAGGCGCTCGTAGTAAACGCGCGCTTACGCGAAGTCTCGCGAAAAGATGTGCACACACGCACACGCGGGATTCCGTGCGAGCTAAAACTGTGAGTGCTGCGATGAACTGTTCAACATGCATACGGAATTTCAGTATCGCGAGACATCGGGACGCGGCTTATTTGCACCGGAGATTCTCCGGTTGAATCTCAGGAATTCGCGATCTGACTTTCACAAACGGCGAAATTCCTGCAATATCGCAGACCTGTTGTGGACCTACCGTTTACCATCTACCTGCCTCTCCCGACTATTTCACGAGTCTGACGAGAAAGTGGGTCAGCGTCATAGTGACCGCACTAAAACTTGCACGTAAAATGGTTTTTTAATTGAATAAGCTCGCACCATCATCTTCTTCATTTTTTAACCTCACCTTTTTTTTTACATTTTGTCTTGAAGCTATTAACATTTTCATTCTAACGATTAGTATGGACGAACACAGATGTAAAATAAGAGATCGTTAAATGCCTACACTCAATTCCTAATTTACACAACCCTTGTACCAGTGGCAAATTTATTTTAAATTATGATCATATTTGAATTTTTAACGTCTCTCTGACTCTCATCGATCTTGACACAAACTAGAAATCGAGTAATGCACTTTATGTATAATTAGCGAAGCGTAACGTAATTGAACAATTATTGTATGAAATGTGACCACTGAAGAAGACCTGATCCAAGATTCCTGATGAAAACGATCAAATTATATATTTGTATTTGTGTTACAAAGTTTAACGTCAAACATAAAACATTGTATGTGAATGAAACACGTAATTGTCTAATGAATTAGTTGTTAGTACGGAAACTAACTCAGCTCTAGGCTCTTTGCTCATTAATTTACTTTTATAATTTTTAATTTTTAACATTTTCGGTTTACGCCCGTCTGTTAAACGTCAAATTTACTGCAAGTCATGACATATATTTTAAAAGCCCCACATAACATGTCCCATAAATGTTATTTTTCATACATTTATGAACATCATGCAATGAATTTATTTTCGTTCTTTAACATATGTGTAAGAGATTTTTTTCTAAATAAATACTGCGATTAAAATCTACGTGGATCAAAACTTTTCGATTTCACGAAACTCTCCAGTGAGCTTACTACATCGTTTCGGATGAGGACGTCCGCTTATCCGCTCCTCGACGCTTATTTCATTACCGTATAGCGTGCGTAACGTAATTAACGCAGTTAACGAAATCCGGCTCGGATTTCCAGCTTAAACATCCCAAGAGGTACGAAATCGCCGAGCTCCATCGCCGCGCCGCTGTTTATCGACGTTTACGTTATTCAAGATCACGGCGCGTCGTGTTTCGACCGATTTCGGCTTCAAACGATTTCCGTACGGCGAGTCTCGATCTTTTTTGCTGATGATGATACAACCCATTTCTGCCAGTTTGCAGTGACGTTTCGCTTTTTCATGCCATTAACCGTGGTCACGCGGAGGCACGATTAAAGACCGGTGGAAGAAAACGTAGCCTTAAAGAGGCGCTTTTTGCACGCGGCAAGGACGATCCTTTGATTTCGTCCCAACTGTGCGAAATCCGCGAGTCATCGTTTGCGATGAAAAATGGCGCTTCTTCGACGCAATAAGTTTTGCAAGTATCCCTCCCTTTTTTTCTCCTTCCGGAAAGAAAAAAAAAACCGTGTAATTGTGATCGTGATAAATGACGGATTCTTCGCGGCCACTCAAAATATCCCAGTAAGATGTAGATTTAATTTAGAGAGATCCGATACCGAGAGAAAGATTAGCGACAGTGGGGTTCTTTTCTCTCGAAAGAAATTTTTGAAAACTGCCAATAAATAGACCCTGGAATAAACCGAGGATCCATCGCACGTTGCAATCGAAAGAAATAAAAAAAACATCGTGGAACCTCTCGAAATACATATTCACGAAATGTCGCTTGTGCTCAAACGTCCATCATGTATATATTGACAATGTCAATCTCTAAATATTATTGAAAAATCATCTATGAAAAGTCGATCATTAAAACCGCATTCTAACCGTGGTGCAGCGTAGGCATTTCCTCGCCCTATTGTGACGAAGTGTCACGTGAAATGTCATGCGCTCCTAAATATTCACTTGACGAGAATTAATTACATTCTCCCGCACGGATGCAGTCCTGGCTTCCAACGTGAGTTTTCACCCGCCGGTATCTACGTGAAAAGTCTGATTTTCCTAGCGCGGAAAAAAAATTAGTCGAGTATTTCAGTTTCTCATTTCTCAGCTCGCATCACGGTACAACATAAATAATAAAAACAAAATTTCGACAGGCAGTCAAGTACGACAAGAAGTTACGGCAGACATATGCTAATTTTAATAGTCTAAGATAGTCTGCCAAATGTAATTATTATTTCTTAATTAAGGTGTTTGTTTCCCTTTTCTCTCTCTCTCTCTTTTTAAAAACTACACTATTAACTTTCAACTACATGTCTGGGTCTTTCAAACTCGAAAAAAGTTTTAATCATTTGATACTTCTATGATTGGCGTTATGGAATTTTTGCAATTGTTAAAAATTTGGTTTGGGCCATTTAGATCTGGATGATATAGATTCAAAAGTTTTTCACTAACATTTGAAATTGAATATTTTAATAAAAAAATAATTACATTTATAGAAAACGCAATTTTATTGTAATTAAGTGGAGCGACCGCTGGTTGCACTTGCTTCGAATAATAAAATAAATAAATAAAGTTGACAACATCAGTTTATTTGCGAAATATTTTATCGATATTTTTTTTAAATTAATATTTTATTATTTTTAAGTGCTGAGATATTTTTCAATTTTTATTTAAGTAACAATTAAAAAGGATACTCATTTTATAATTTCTTTTATATTAATCATTAATTAAGTGATAACAATTATAATTCATGTCTTTCTAATATTTTTTTATTATGTTAAACATTATTTATGTTTATTTTCCTTATACTTTTCAAATATACATATTCCTGATTTTATTTTTCATGCATGTTTCAAAATCTTTTTTTTTCTCCCAGATTTGAATTCTACATAATTCAGTTTTGTTTAAAATAAAATTAATTGAAATTTGTAGAAGGTACAGCAAAAAGAAAGCTTCGAATTCAAAATAGTCGATATACACAAATAGATGTAGATTATGGTGACTTTTTATAAATGTAGTTGAGGGTTAAAGTGGTCATTGGAAAAAAGACTGCAGGAAGCATCTCGAGAAGTTAGTTGTCGATAGAAGACTTTCCCAAAATATATTCTCGCACACATCCATAATCATTTAGTGCCTGAATTTACGGATGCTCCGTACGGAGCTATTGGAAACTTTCAAGATCTCAATGGACGAGAAAGAACTCGATTTGAGACGAATTGGTCGCGTTCTGCGCGGTCGAAAAAAGTAGCCATTGAACTGCTTCGTACGGGAGAAAGAAAGAGATACGTGACACTCGTCCAGAGAATGAAGTCGCTCGAACAAGATTCGCCGACGTACTTGGACGCGGTGGCCCTCGGCGGCCATTAAGGAACGATGCTGAGGACGTTGATCGATTACGAGACTCGTGGCTAGAAGGAAGGCGACGAATCTTGCCCGAAATGCATTCTTCCCCGAGTTCTATTTTTCCTCTATTTTTCTTTATTGACGACGTTCCCGGCATATAAAGGGAATCGCGATTCAATTCGTCGGGACGGCGGAAAACTACTGGCATACTGACGATGGAGAATAAATATATCGATCATGTCATCGGTGACACTTTCATCGGAGTCGCCCTAATTAATTCCGCCCGACTTCGAATCCCTGTGGACTTTATCGCGGCGCCGAATGTAATCCGTAACTCTCGCCTAACTGATAGCGCAGCGACTATCGGCAAATTTAAACAGCTTTATCACTATCGATGTAAGATGGATTAGTATAGTACGAGAATTTAAATTGATATATGACAAGTGTAAAATTGCGTAATGCTGCTCAAAAAAGTAAAACGTTTGATTCAGCGAAGGCCATCAGAAGTTTACATTAATTATGTATTTAATTAAGTAGTTGGCGAATTTTCCTTTCCTTGATTGACAAGCAATTCGACCGTACGTGTCTCCATCGATTTTCTTAAGAATTCGCGTCTCTCGCCTCTTTTCTTTTCGCTCGCGGAGCCAAGTCAACCTCATCGATCATCGCTACCCAAATCTATCCCCCAACTTGCACGGAAAGTTTTCTCTCACAGGGACGGAGAGGCTGATTTTGCAATTAACTTTTTATACCCGGCGAAATTCCATTTCACGCTCTAAAGTGCGGTCTCCGCTCCTTTGAGGCTTCCCTTCGATCGATAGCGCGAAATAGCGGCATCGACTTTGATTACCTGCTCTATTAATGTCACATCGAGATAGAATAACCATGAAGAGATTATCAATCTCAACCGCGACACGGCGAGATAACTCTGAAATTTTTCCGCCAATGATGTCCGATCCAGATCTTTTACGGGATAACATTGTGTAACGTATATAGCCGAAAACGCGCGCAAAATATTGGCGATGCAAAGAGATGCATAAATATTTCTACTTCATTCAATTAGTACGCAATAGACAGACACTTGTACTTTTGTTTTTGCAATAATTATATCTCACACGAATTAATCGTGGATAATAATTAATCTATTTTTTTTGATTATATAAATTCGATCTCGAAATCTTTGAATAAAAGATAAGTATAAATCAGAAAAAAATTGCTGTGGCGAGAGCTAAAATGCAAAAGTCACCCCAAATGACTATTTTACAGTTAATGCGATCCCGCGGAATCAGGAAAGAGATACTGATCTTAGAAGTAGAATGCTTACGTTGTCTATTCTTTGAGCAACATCGTGCAAAGTTTTGATTTACGTTCGCAATGCTTTACGCCACTATCATGATTTACATGGCTTTTTACGGTACGCGGAAGTTTGTTGTCCGACTTGACAATGCCCATAGAAACGCCCGTCTCTTAAGAATCTGCAATTTATGGTGAATTTTATCGGTGCGAAAGCTATGCGATAAGGGAAGACAAAGATGGATTTAAGAGCGATTCATTACAACGATTCAAAAGTCAGACAATAAGCGTCGAGTGAGCTGGCTGTGTCAACAATGCCAAACCATAAAATGCAACATTAATCTGTTGAACCACTAATTTGATTACGTATCAATCATTCGCGATATTGATCTTGAAACGATTTACGGGGAAGCAGAATGAGAATCCATATAAAATTAGTAAGCAATTTAAATACGGGTAAGAGGAGACTTTCTCGACGAGAGCTCCCGTTTCCTCAGAAAATTCGTGCGCAAGCTTTCGAGGCTTTCGGTATCCGCGCGATCAATTTTCGCGAAACGACCGCTGTTTTCTCTTTTCGCTCGATTGGCGATTAATCTACGCTAAACTGCACTTTTGATATGAGAGCTCACAAAGTGTTGCTTTTACATATTTTTCGCATAACCTCTACAACTTTTACATCAATTTGCACTTTGTGTAACATCGATTTATTTTATGGGAATAGATAACGTTATAAGATTAAGCAAAGACATTTTACTGTTTTTAAATTATAATATAAAAATGATTGCGTGTGAGAAAAAGAGAGAGAGAAAGAGAGAGAGAAATTCACAATTTGTTATTTTTTACGCTACATATTTATTTCAAGAGAAAGTATTTACGACACAATTTCGCAATGTTACGATATCCAAGACCTTTTAAAATTGAAAGTGCATTTGCAGGATACCGTAATATTAAATGGAATGCACAAATACACTCTCTGAAATAAGAAATTTTCCGTAATAGCAGAAACATTGTTTCGCGCCGTTTCGCGAATCGATATGGCTGAATGTACAATCGCATGATTCGTCGCGCGCCCGGCACGCCTTGGCGCGTTCACTGAGTCATTACGCCCGGGAATTGCGCGAATATACCCATGTGACCCGCGAGAAAAGACCCGAGCAGAGATACAAGCAGTTCTGAGAACGCGTAAACACTTGCGCGAATAATACACGGTATGATATGATGGCGTATAGATGCAATGACATTTGCCAGCCTTCGGCGAAATTGCGAGATGCTTTTGATGTTGCAAATTTTGACTTTGAGTCGCGTAAAACACGCGAATGAAAAAGCAGTGAAACGCAAAAGATTTCATCTTGGTGTAACCAAGGTGAAAATATGTAGCACAATTACTAAGGCGGAATTTATTAAAACACTTTATTTGGATGTTTCGGTTAGAGAAATTGCTCTCTAATTTTGGCTTAGTACAATATCAGCTAAAAGCTTATCAAAATTTAAAAACTGCAGACTTTTCAGGTTTATTTTCTCGTTTTGTTTTTATCGATAAAAAATTTTGGTTACAAATACCGAAGTTTGGCTCTGAAACCAGCTGCGAGAAACAAAACAACAAAATAATTTGAACATATTTTGTTGCAGTTTTAGGTAAATAACTTCTAAACAAGTAATAGATCTAAATAAACTTTTACAAAAATATTTATTAAAGTTTTGTTAATGCACGTAAAAATTTTGATTTAATTCGTGATATTACTTCCACATACAATTTACAAATAACTATACGATTTTATATAAAAGCACACCAAAAATTGAATAACTTTTAAATTAACAAAAAAGAGAATTGCTCAAACACACAAACACTCAAAAGTAATATAACAATCTATGAAATTTACTCTTGGTTACTGCTTTGAAAAGACACGTCTTAAATCCCAATAACATAACAATTTTTTAATGTTTTAAATTTAGCTTAATTTTTGAATTATATTAATTGACATTGTCAAGATGATTGTTTTCTTTATTATAATAACAAAGTTCGTCGTATCCCGCCTTAGTAACGATGGAATCACACTCTTATTCGTTATTGGTTTTGATGAATATTGCGTCAAAGTTCTAATTAATATCACAGAGCTATCATATCGCGGCAAGATCCTGGCTGCGAAGAGCATCATCTGCCGCCACGCGAAGGTTTCTTCCGAGAATTGCGGTACATCCGTCATCGCGTTGAAATCGCCGTTGCTATAGATCGCAACGCAAGCGCGAGACATGCATCATCGGGGGCGACAGAGAGAATCGAAATTGCGGTATACGCAATGACCACACTGGACGCGGCGCCGGCGGATAATAGAGGGACAATAGGGAGGTAGGATTGAGTGCCGGAGCGCTCAGGGCGACGTAAATCAGTTTTCGATAAAGCGAAATGTTGGATGTATATCGACGATCGCTGTGCAAGAACGCCTGCAATCGCGCGTTTCGCACCTGGATGACAGATGCGTCGCGCGTCTCGCGTCGCTCCGAATTCGACTCGATGCAAACGCTTTGCGATAGCCTCTCGCACATTCTCCAGTATATGTACAAACAGTCTATAATCAGCACAGTACATTTTTAGAGTGTCTATAAATTTCTCTAAATAATTTTATTAGACGATTAATATTGGATCAAACTTAAATTAATTAATTTTCTTTCGTGTTCGGGTTTTTCTGGACTCAAACGTTCTTTGTTACATTTTTGCATATTGTAAACATTGTTCTATTCACTAAAACGTATAAAATTATTGTAGATATTCAGAAAAATCACAAAGCTTAAACCTTTTACTAACAATACTTTAATACGAAAAGAATTTTTACAAGTGTTTGAGTCGAAAAAGATTCGAACACGGTTAGAAGATTAAAATAAAATAAGATCCCAATTACAGTTCAGCATAATTAAATAAATAATGTTAATATATTAATGTACATTTTTAATGTATATTATTATGTGTTTAGTGTATTAAATATAATCTACTAAGATTATCACAATTTCAGGAGAGATTCTTTAGACAGCTTATTTAAAAAGGTAATTAATGATAACTTTGCAATTTTTTTACTAAACATCAGCAATAATTGATTTCATATTGCAATTATTACAAAAAATAAAGTGTAAAAATATTTTCTGCAATTTTATTATTACATGTATGTCTGCAAAATATTTAATTTTGCAAATTTGATCTCTGATTAGGACTCGACCCATTGAAATCATTACTTTACTTGATCTTCATTTGCAAGAAATAATTCGAATCACAAAAGCTTGTCAGATTTACTCTTAATTTTTACGTATTTGATACATTGCGTCGCATTTCAACGATTCTTCATCAAAAACTACTTGAAAAAACTTCGGTAAAAATTTAACTAGAACATCAAGACAACTAGAAAAAACGAAGTTAAACAGGTTATAAATTTTATAATTATTTATATTATTTTATCCAAAGCATCCTCTTTTGACTGTAAAATGACTAATAGGTTCCCAAAATTTGTTCCACTAAGGCCAAAGAAAAGCCGCTTAAATGAATGAAACGGTCGCAGCTTAAAATGCATCAATTTCGTACCGCGAAAACCTTCAACTCGTATTATTTTAATATCGTTAGAAATAGTCCGGCATACAACAATAGATGTTTAACACGCAATCCCGCAGTACTACAGATTCAATATATACCGCTTTACTCTCCAGTGACGACGACAGCCGCCAAGATCACGCGTTCTCGATCCCGTACTTGCAAAGCGCTATCTCTGAGTTTTCCGCTCAAAAAGTATAGCCGAATGCTCCGATGGTTTCCAATGAGGTAGAAACTACGTAGCGACAACGTAGTTGGAAGTGACTTTTCGATTTTCGCGAAAGCATGCGGAGTAAGATAACGGAGATCGTATCTCGTAATTGTCGATCACGTCGACAGCTGTGCGCGTTCGGCAGAGTGGTCGCCGTCGCCGTCGCCGTCGCCGAGCGGTTCCGCAGCTCCGTAATGTCGCGCGCGTTCAAATCGCCGTGAAATTGATAGTCAAGTCCAGCGGGACCAGCTAGCGAGCGGGCAATGTGAATCGGATTGCTTTGCCAAGCGGTACCAAGCGATTTCGAGAGACCGAGTGCAGCTGTCAGCGCGGCCCAGCCGCGCGTGCCGACGTTAGACCGAGGCGGATCGATGGACGCGAGTTCGATCGAAGCGAGGAACGACGTTGCCTCGCCGCACCGTGGAAACTGTTAATTTATGCAGCAGTCTCGTCGTACGCAGAATGCTTTCTTTGCCCGCCAACGAGAGTTGACCACTCGTCGAGCCGGACGCAAAGTCGGATGGACATTATGCTATGTGTGACATTGCGTAATACTGCGTATTTCACTGTAAATCTCATACCCTTGTGACACATATTTCCCTCTAACGTCGAAAAAATTGTATTTTTAACTTACGACAATTTCTCTCTCATTTTTATAGTGAGTTTTTCTAAAATGAGCATCAACAGAATTATTTTTAACTTTCACAGGAAATTCTAAAGGATAGATTACTAGATACATTCTTAATTTTTATAAAGATATATAATATGAGATTTTTTTACTCTAGGACTTCTTTTTTTTACTCTAGAATTTCTTACAAATATGAAAAGAAATTTACATGTTTAAGGTTTTAAGCATCAAAAACTGTACTGAACTATGTTAATTTATAACGATTTAATTGTTACAAATACCAAATGAAACATGATCTGCATAAAAGCTCATTGTTCAGAACTTCGTTATAGAAGGATTACATTCTTGGTTTCAAAGAATATCTAGAAAAGAAGATCCATTCTCATCCATTAAGTAACATGTATTAAGGGGGCTTGCAAAGTATAGTTATTTCAAGAGTACAATTTTTTCTGTAAGAAATAAGAAAATTTGCACGAGTCTCAAAAAGGGCCAGCGTAACATTAAAGCAATCAGAATTGTGAAAACGGTTTCCGAGAATCATTTTCGACTGTACGGATTGTTTGTGTATTTGCGCGTCATTTTCGAATGATACGACAAAGCGTGTCAAATTGTTGCAAAGGGGGAAGCTGGAAAACAAACTCTATTTTGTAACGTTACAATGGAAATCATTTAATTGATATTAACACAATGGAATTTTGGGCTCGATTTTGCTTGAATATCATATTGAAACGTTACATCCACGCGGTGATTAAGAGAAGCAAAAAAAAAAAAAAAAATCCGCTATCGGTCCGAATGAAATCCAGTGATCAGGACCCAACTGCGCATATTCACACGTCGAAATCCGTCATCGAAAAGGCTAACTAAATGTGTATAAATAACCCGAGTGAATATTTACGGATTAAAAATCGCATCGCAATTCCGCATGTTATATTTATATCGATGTTACATTCTCTCTCTCTCTTTCTCCCTCTCTCTCTCTCCAGCTATCCATATAGTCCTAGTTTTTTCTTGACATTTTCTGAATTTGCAACGCCTACGAAACGTCCGCTTGCAAACGATTTAATTATCGTTAATGTTGCGTACCATATCGATTTTGCGATTCAAACTTTTAGGCGCGCAAATTTTTGCGAACAAAGAGCTCGCGATTGCGCGTATGGATATCGATGAGAGTTACACGACATGCGTTCTGAAAATATTTTTCCTCTACGGTTATTACCACGGGATAAAAAGACAACCGTGCAACCAACGCGCGGCAAAACATAACAGACCGCCATGAAGGATATTACATTTTATCAGATTTTTTGCCCCATTTTCCTGCTAAATGCATGAAAAACGTGGATTATAATATATATCTCTCCCTTTCTCTCCTCCGTGCATTAAATAGACGTAGGAGGACGTTTTATTTATTTAACAAATGTTTAGCAATGAAATATCCTACATTCATTTAACTTTTTTTAAATCAATGCTTTATATGCAATAAATCATCGATACATTCGCGACAAAACAGAACGGCATTTAATAACAAATGCTTTCATGTTTTCTCTTTTTTCTTCTCATTCGTTAATATTTTTTAGAAAAAAAATTTAGAAATCTCTATTTTTAAATATAAATATAAAATATTTAATATGTATGATTGATCAGGATATATTTAGTAACAATCTATAAACACTAATAATTTAAATTTTTACTGATTCAGTAAATATTACGTTTATAGACTTTAATAGCTGTCCAGTGTGCTTGTGACAGCTATTCGTAATTAATATTTACTACAAAATGATACGGCAAACATTTACTGTAAAATGTTAACTTTTTATTAAAAACATCGCCTATAAAAATTTGCAATAACGCTGTGCTAATAAATGTATAGCCTACGACAAATGTTTATATCAATATTCAATTATCAGTTTGATCGTGGGCAAGGTTTTTGGAAAGGTTTTTGCCAAAATATAAAATAATATTTTTCATGAAATTAACAGTGGATACATTTAAGAGAGAATTTAGAGAGCTACAATTAAAAGTTTTTTTCTACCGTACCTACCACCTCTCTATTTTATTAATTTGATACCTTTATAGTGTTTCAATGTATCGGCGAGCAATATGATGCGGGTTTCCAACAATCATCTACCGATTGTTTTAATCAATATCATCCTTTGCTAAATAGGAGACTTGATTTTCAGTACTGTGAATCAGGCGTGCTCACGCAATATATAAACGGCAATTTACCTTCAATTTTCGTCGACAAGGACATTCTGGCAGTGGAGCGTTTTCGTTTCGTCCAGTAATTTTCTCTTCCCCAACGGTACTTTCTTCTGCTCGTTTTTCCGAGTTATTCAAGTCTTATTCTCGAAATAGCTCGTGCATTTCCATATTTCGCAATTGGTGTTCGCGTATTCATTTGTTCTTTAAATTTTTAAGAACGCCTCCCCGCGTCGCGTCGGTTCTTTTTCCGCGCGATCAATTCGATTCTCTATCGCGTTTCTCGTACCGCCGAAATTATTCTGTCATTTTTTTTCTATAAATCGAGACTGAACAAACCGTTCGATAACTCTCGACTAAGAAGATTCTGCCTGCGTCAATTTTCTCAGAGAATCTCAGCTCAAATTTCGTTATCCCTCTGTTGACTTTTTCTCCCTCTTTATCCGTCTTTCCCAACAAGAGATCAGCCCTTTCGGGATATCTTTCGCACGATCCTTCCCCGACGTGACGACTCACTCGACGGCCATGCGGTCGATGTCCCGCGGCGATTTCCGACCCTTTTCGATTTCGAGCTTTCTCTCTCGTCTCGTGGATGCTCCGCAGGTCTCGTTCAGCTTCACACGGGGGCGAGGGCGGCGTCGGTCCTGCCGGCGTTAGGTCGCGCGTCGCACTGAAGAGAGAACCCGACGCGAGAGCGCGGTTCTCCTCGGCCGATATTTCGAACGCAGCCACCTACCCCGCCGGCCGGTCGGCTCCACGGCGAGGGGATGCGCGAGCGTCGTTGGAAATCCACCCCCTCGTGAGTGAGTGAGTGCAAGCCGTCCGCCAAGGACGACGCGTCGCGCGACTCCGCGTCAACGCATCGCGCGTATCTCCTATCAATCACTAGGATCTAGGTCTCCTGCAAATCGAAATGAAACTCCTCGATAGGTGGAAGGACGCCTATCTATTTACCAGAGCCCCCTTTTTTTTCTTTACTATATATGCACTTTGTATTTTTACTCTTCGTTTCGGCAAACAACATACCTATACCCTGTGTATGCTCAAGGTCTTCGTCAACCACATTAACTCACTAAGTATCAAAAGGCCACGTTTTTCTGTTTTAAATCCGTATAATTTAAGTCCTAAATCCATTAAAATTTTTAGACTGCAATATTAAAAATAAATTAGAATTGTTTTTTTTTTAAATTTAGTCGGCAATGCAGTAGAATATTAGAAAAAATATAAAAATTAAAAGTGTAAATAAAAAAGTAAGAGATCTCTGTATTTTCATAAATATTCAGCAAATAGATAATTTTGCTTATTTATAATAAAAATTGTAGATTTAAAAAAGGAGATCAAAAGGGATAAAATAATTTTTTTCGTTTTTTTACGTATTTCAAAAATATTCTACTGAAAAAGATAAGGGATATTATTTATTTATTAAATATTTGTCAATAAACAAAAAGGTGTGTCGTTCTTCTTTTACTTCCGCATTCAATCTTTATATTTTTTTCCCCAGATGTCCCCTGTCCCCCTGTCGACTAGATTTTTCGCAAAGAACAACTCTTTTTATTTCTAAATACCAATAACAGTCTGAAAATTTTGATAAGGATCCAAGTTACAAAGATTAAAACAGCAAGTAGGGACTCTTTATTAGTAAACAGAATCTACTGAAATTTCGCAATACGGTATACTGTAGATTACATCTTTATCTGGTTATATGAAAACTTATCTCGAATCAATGTTCTCAACTTATATTACTTTTGGCCTCGTAACTTTTTTCCCCAATATTTTAAAAATAAAGTGCTTCCTCTACAGTTTCGTTCTCGATTGCAATCCAATTTGGCACGTAACTCGCATACCTGCGACATGGCAAAACATTGATCGCGCACAAAGCAGGACTCTTTTTTTCCTAGAGAATATTTTGCATCGTTTTAACGCGAGGAGAGCAATTGAAGCGGTGAGTAGCCCGCTCGATTCACGTGTCCTTTGAAAAAAGATATCTTTGTAACGTGATATGAAGAAATTAATATCCATCGATGTCTCTTTCACGCGAATATCTCGTGAATCATTCCTGCTAACCCTTCTCCGCGTTAGGACAAAAGTGACTACGCAAGGTAAAATCGTTTGCCGGAGGTATTATTGGAGGATACCGCGTTTCGTAAAATGTAATGTTACACCGTGTCGTGTAACATTATGTCGTGCAGTTCTGGCGCGTTTCTCTTACTATCTCAATTTTACATCAAAGCACCGCCGGTGGCTTTGGTTAACATCGACCAGTATCGCTCTTATCCGTCCACGGTCCGTATAATTCTCGTTACCATGGTGGTAACGGTAGGAGCATACACACGTTGGAGGCTACGTTGTAATCCTTTGTCTGTGCTTGACAAGTACGATAATACGGCAGAGCCGGTCAGGTTTTAATGACAATTTTTACGAAACAACTCGGAAGCAATGAGAAACAATCGGGGATAATCATATGAATGTTGAAACTAACGTAATACCTAATATTTTTAAATAATACGATAATCTTTACATATTTTTTTAATTAATTTCTCCAACGAATATAGTATTACTAGAGCAACTTTATTTCGAATTTATTTCAAGCGCTCACAAAGAACTTGTAAATTTAATTATAATCAGGAAGAAATTAGTGAAAATATGAGCATAACGTTGACAAGATCGAGTAATCTTATGTAAATTTGTGACACTGTGTTCTTTACTGGACGGATAGCTAACGATATTGAATAATCTTATGTAAACTCATGAGAATGTATTCCACGTAGATAGAATGCGAAAGTGCAAAGCTCACCACGCGCCTTAAGAAAATATCACGGAAAATTGAAATAGAAAGGATACTCTATTTCAATATTCGGACACGTGTCATATTCATATGTATTTTGTAACAAATAAAGTGCAAAGTAAACGAAAACTCGCAGCTTCCTCGTCAATCCGGCGGCGCGATGTAATGAAATTATGTAAATGCACTTTGAATCTACTATATATACATGCATTTTGAGAGTTTTTACCTCTTCTGTTTCGATAAATCGCATTCGCTTGCTCGGCTGATGAACGATTTCGCACAGGTAAATACGCATGTGCTTTTATTGCGTGCGTTGTTACAAGTATTGTGCATGTTAACGGTGAAGCGCAAAGCGCAAAACGCAATTATGTTTCTACTCCGCTTGAATGGCAACTTGATTCGAGTGAGGACCAAAGAGCAACGTGTAATCCCGCGAGTTAGAGTTTGTATAAAGAGATGAATGGTAGTCTCTCAGGTTAAAACCCAGAGCGGAGAGTTATGCAAAAAAATTTTTTTGCTTATTTATCTATTGAATGTTTGACGGCGAAAATAAAGCCCGCGACACCGCGCTTCTAAGATAGGACTACTTGATCCAACAGTCAAGTTGATATTAAAAAAAAAACCATGAACAAATTTATAATTAAAATTTTTTAATTATTTTTTATATTCTTTATATCATTTTCCATTTTATGCGTATATCTTTTTTTTGTTATATTGAGAAAGAAAAAGAGATGAAATCGGGAATTCGTATGCTATTTTTTTATTCCACGTTACCGCCAGCTTGTTCTTGCATAGATATTGCTTCATTAAATGTGTTACGATTAACAAAACAGAAGAATATTTTTTTTCAGGCGTGGGATGCATTTAATTAAAATAATTAGCTCCAGGTAATAGCCGCGATTCTAATGGTATCGTCGCTCGTCGACGAAATCTCTCAAATCCCAAAGAGCCAGTGCAAAAGTCAGACTGAATCTCGAATGCAGCCTCGAGTGCAAAATTTCTTTGTGATCGAGTGAAAGGGAGGAATCATCTCCCCAAGGAAACTTGGCGTGCATGTCGATAATCATAAACTTTGCGCCGCTTCTCCGTCATCGCACAGCGGCCTTAGATTAATTTTACGGTATGAAAATATTTTCTAAATTCCAAAGTTTTTTATTCGATTATATTAAGTATTTTATACTGTTATAAACTATTACAAAATTTTAAACTATTATAAACTACAAAATGACAAACGTTATTTATGATCCGTGTTTGCAATGCTGTAAGGAAATTTGTTCTTTCTCGAAAATTAAAAACGCTCTTATCAAATTACTGAACGTCATTATTTAAAGAACGTATTTTATAAGAATGAAAAAAAATTTCCAATTATTACAATAAAAAAAAATTACAAAAGAAAAATTTAATTATAATATAAATTTAAAAAACAGTAAATAAATTTTCCCGATAGAATAGCAATAAAATTAAAAACTTTTTGGAAAAATAATTTATCTTATAACCTTTCTTGTCTATAAATATTTCTTTGAGCAAATTTATTCCTTTTTCTGTTTCAATATAATGCGTCCACGCCTTTAAAACGCGTGCATTTTGTGCATTCATCGAGAAATTCTGCAGAGCATGCCTTTCAAGATATTCCCACGTGGGCTCGCCCACGCTCGTGATTCGATCCCGCAGCGACGTGAGCATCTTCGGATGATTGCGACCGCGCGAAGAATGACAAAGCTCGCGGTGACAGCGAATCGAGCATCCGTCACTCAGCGAAATAATTGCGGCAGTAATGTTGCAAACGTCTCTACCGCGTAATATTTATAGATAAAATGTATATAACTGTTTGTAAAATGTTCTAGAATTTCTCTCAGCCAGTCTTAAACATCTTAGTTGTAATCAATTGAGGCATATTGAAATAAAGCTCGTTTGATAAATGCAAAAATACAAGAGTGCGAAACGTGATTGACCAGTATTTTAATATCTAAATTTTCGTTTTATTATAGATAAGAGAATTAGATCTGATGCAGTTGTCTTAAACGTATGATTAGTAGGTACAATCTTTCGAATATTTGAGATTAAGAAATAATTGTTTGCTCATAAAGGAATGTAATGCATTGGAATGTAATGCTCGGAGAACTTCCTTGACATATTACGTCTCGTTAGATAATGCCATCTTGATCCGACAACGTAAACGTTAAGAAGAGATTTCCACGAAACAAATAGATGTGATTTCGCTAGTGTTGCACAATACAAATGAATCCTAAGGAAGAAGGCACGTATTGCAAACGTTTTCTTTAAACGAGTGTCACTGTCACCGTCTTTTCGCTGTTTCGGTGTTGACAGCGAGATGGAGCAATAATTGTCAATCCGGGACGCGAGTCGAGAAAGCTGGTGTTGCAACATCATTTAACCAAGTCGCTTGGCACAACGGTTACGACTTGGCATTACGCGAGCACGATTCAGCGGTTAGAATCTCCTTGACGATCGACGATTATAAAACGGAATTTGCGCACGTAAGTCGTTTCCTTCCGCCGCGTTCGTTTGCAACGTCTACAATGCATTTGCGAATCGAGATGTTTTGGATGCTTTCGATCACGGTAACCGCAACGTAGCGCTAGTATAATTTTTATAAAGGCAGGGAGGCGGGGAGAAAAAGAGAGGAGAAAGTTACCCTAATTCTTTACCGATGATAGTGATCGAACGGTAAGGAAATACTGTTCTTGCTGTAAGTCGTTTGCGTGATCGGTAAAAAAAAAAGAAAGAAACAAGATGAAGAAGGAGCGTTAACGGGGCGAGACGCTAAGAATGCTTACCGCACGAATTTATGCCGCTATTAGACGGGATTAGAAGATACGGCCGAAGTCGCGGGTAGACGATAAATCCTTCTTTCCTTCCTGTGCCGCCCACGGTGATTCGGTTTAAACGTTAACGACCGACCGAGGAAAACCAAACGCGGTACGGATCTGATCGATCCCGTTCAGTGGTAGCGGTCGCTCCGCGATCGGACGCGCGAGTGGTCGCGGTCGACGCGAAGACCATTACCGACACGCAGTGGTTACGGTCGATGCGCGATGCGCCGCGAGGAATTGACGTAAGAGCTAAAGTGACCTTTCTTCGCTGTCGTTCCGCTCATTGTTGTACTGTTTGAGTCCTCGGATCGTCACTTCCCCCCAACCCCCCCTCGATCGATCACTTTGCATTTTTCTCTTGTTTCAGTCTGTCAAGAAGAATCCTATACGCCGATTAAATGTCTCGCCTCGCGGAACAACAAACAGAGAAGCACGTAACGCCTCTGTATTCATCGTAAACTCTGAAATATTCAACATTCCTTTATTTAATACTTTTCAGAGAGATATTTTTCAGAGAGAAATGTTAGTATTTTTTTGTTTTTTTAGCTAAATACTTGCGAACTATAGGATTCATACTTATCATTTTCGTAGACACTTGTTATTTTCTAAGGTTTTCAAATTTTCGCGCTCTGAGAGCTGAGATAACAAATTCCAGTATCGGTGAAGTACAATAATTTGAGCTCGCCGTACGGGAGCGGAATGTTAACATCGAGAAAGAAGAGCCAGGTGATGAATGGCAAAGTTACCGAGCCAATAAAAATCACAGAGCAAGAGAGACACGTTTGCAGCGCTTGGGGATAGAAAACATTTTCGGATGACACTTCTATTACAGGGGCGCGAGGAATCCGTCCCCGCGGGCAGCAGCGCGAAGGGAAAAGGAAAAGACTGGACCGGGCAGGAAGAAATGAGAGGTGGCAAAGTGGATCCTCGGGAGCGGTACAGTGGTGGATTTGAGAGCACCAGAGGCTTTAAGCTAACAGTCGGGTATCTGTAAATCTATGTATTCCTTCGAGGAAAGATGCTAAATATAGAATATTCAATTAAACTTAAGAGAGAGACAGCGGTAGTAAATTATAGTAAACGTAAACGGACGAATAGCATAAGTTGCACATTTCGAAAAGCAACTTGGTCAACCGCTTGGATTATTTATAGATGAATTCGCCATTGCGCGGAAATCGTTGCTGCTTTCTCCCTCTTTGTCTCTCTCTCTCATTGCGGTTTTTATTCTTATTTTATCCCTCTCTCTCACCGCAGTGCTGGATCTTCCTTTTGCTACCTCTCGTCAGCCGACAGTAAATCTCATGGCACTCGTCTATCGCTCTGAGTCTGAGGCTGTAAAATCTTCACTTTATCTCCCGGACACCAAAACTCGATCGTGTGCTTCCAAATGTTTCGTTCGGATTCACAAGCGGGCTCTCGCGTAAATGCAAAGGGACGAGGTCACGCGAGACCTTTGCTTATTGGTTCGTGAATTGACCTTTGCAATTTCGATTGATCGGCAGCTCCGATAATGGACTAACTGCGATGACGGTTTAATTAAGACGAATATTATTTTCAATTAGAGGGATATTTTCATCCCGGTTACGAAAAGTTAACTTTAATAATTACAAAATTCGGTTTGAATTAAATGACTAGATAATTAAAGTAATAGCTGATAAGTTTATGTAGGCGCTACATTAATTCTGTGCAAATATTTTTAATTCTTGCATTGAATGTTCTTTAATAAATAAATAAAAAAACAGACCTTAATTGCCGTTTTAAAAATGCGTTTTTCTCGACGGAAAAATATCAATAATATAATATTTGCATGGATATAAATAAAGTTTTTCGATTTAAATGCAGCCTGAACATGCACTAAATATGTAAATATCGTTTATAATACAAATTTAATTTGTATACAAAAAAATCAAATTTTAGAAAAAATGTATTACTCGATGTCTACATATACTGCGTGGATGAATATTGATTAGCTATTTATAGAGAAAAAAAAATCTTTCTTTTAATAAATTTAATGACAATGAGCTTAAAGTCACACGAGTTATGCTATTGGTAACGTTTGCAGGAATTGATTTTATCGCAATATGCCGCGAATTATTATACGAAACGATCCGTTTAAATGAAACAAATAGCGCATCTGTAAAATAATTCATTTAATGCAAAAAATAAAAAGAAAAGACTCACCAAGTGCTGTTTGATGAAATTTCCCAACGGAGATAACTTTCGGACGCTGGATCTGAAGTTCTTTCGTCCGTTCTTGACCTGTTGCTCTCTTCCATAAAAACAAAAATACATTGAATTAATTAAATACGCTTTTCTTCTATTCTAATGTTAGAATTCTTGCAATGATCAAATTTTTGCGACAATAGTTAATTAATTTACATTTTGTTTAAAGATTTTTATTTTCTATTCTTCTATATTTTGCTTATTTATTTCATGAAAATAGCGCTTGTTAATCGCCTTTGGATTAAAAAAGAGTTTTTGATATGGAAAGATGCTCAATTTCCAGGAAGTAATATCAGATTCTGTTGAAGTGATATCAAATTCTGTGCCTCGGTGTCACTAGCGATAAATATCAATACATCTCACCTCGATTCTTAAGCAAAGTTACCCCCGGGCTTTCACCCTCACAGGAATCGATGCAAATTTCTCAATGTCTTTCGCGACGCATGAAATAGCGTCTCTACATTTGAATTTCAGACACATAAATGTGCGTGAAATTGACATATAATTGTAGCTATATTTGAATAAATACAAATTTGATTTAAAATGATCTGCTTTGTCAACAAATGTTGCAAAATGGTGGCGACTTTTATTTTATTCTACCGTCAGGATTACTACTTCGCTGCAAATTTTTTTTCTCTTTATGAATTTCCAAGGCTATAATATTACGCAAAAGTATGTAATATCTCTGTAATATTTATCCTAAGATTTTAGTGTTTACCAGAAAAACTACGTCAAATAGCTGCGTCATAACTTTTCGAAGCAATATTCTCGTCAAAGTACTAGCTTGAATATCATGACTTAATTCAGTCCTTGCAAACATTGCCTAGCTCGTAGTAATTAATGCGGTTTTCATCTCACAAAGGAAGGTGTTAACTCAGAAAATGGTAATAGCAGTGCTCGGATTTTAAAATGATGGACGTGCGAGAAAGCGTTCTGTTCGCGGAAACTTCATGACGGAATTCCACAGTTATCCTTCCATGGCTGCTTCTATTTCTTTGCGAGAAGGCGTAAAGCCCAAGAAACCGGAGAAGTCAAAAGAGAGAGAAAGAAACTTGCAAAAGATGAAATGGAAATGTCGGTCACGATGTTTCACGTTTTCAGTCTGCTCGCCAATGCGTGAGACACCGGTATAAAAGTGAACTGTGTTGTCAGCCATGCACATTTCCTTACATTATTCAAAGAAATACTGATTATCACTTTTTCTTTTTTTTCTCGTGTTCTCTGCGGCCGTAGCGAAAAGATTATTAAATAAGCAATAACTGAGATAATGTCATGACAATTCGTGCAAATAGAATAAACAACAATAGAATCTAATTCTTTAGAAGAGTAATTGTATAAATTTTTTTAAAAATTTTTATACAAAAATTATCATTGACGCAAGTGTTTGTTGTAACGTATTGAGTATTTGTGCCATTAATTTTGCAATAGTAAGAAACTATAAATAGTTTATCCATCATGATTAATCGAATTGTTCAGTGAATATCGATTTTCTATATCGCTGTTATATAGGATATATTTTTTATAAATTTTACTAGCAATAAATGTCAAGAACGGACACAAAATACGACTATCAGTAAAATACCGGCGCGGCGAGGAACCCATGTGGAATATCAAAGAATAATGACTCGGAATTGAAGTGAGGCGTTGGCTGAAAAATAAGAGAGGAATACCGATGAGCTTCGGATCCTTTGCACCTCAAATTGTCAAAATAGTTTTGTTTTCTCCTGCTTGTTCCCGAAATCGTGGAACGAATTTCAATAATTGACACAAAAAAATTATCATCGAAGCGATCTCTTAAAAGTTCATGATTTCAGCACTGTAGATGCCATTTTATTTACAATGACAACATTTACTTTACGGTTGGAAAAGCAAGTAAATTTTTCAGTATTTTCTCAGAAAGACGTAATTGTGTATAAGTGTAAAAACAAAGTAAAATAATTCGATTAATTATTAGCACCGTTAAGAATTTTAAGAAACATTTTTGTTATTACACACGTATAAAACACTGGCTAAAGTAAACTAACATCCCACTTTTAGACTTAAAACGTCGGTAAAACCAAAACGAATGGCGAATACGTAACGATGTGCCGCGCGATTTGGACTTTTGTTTCATTGCAACAAACTAGGTAAATTGCTATAGTGGCGGGCTTGATTTACGGATATACAAGCGACGATCCCGTAACTCGTGTTTCGATACCCCGTTGCACGTGCAGCTGCGAAACATATACTTCTCCAGAAAAGCTATTCATTTTGCGCGAACGACGCGTTTGCTGGTAGAAGGAAAGGGAAAACAATAGTTTGAAAGTTGCGCGTACGTGCGAACGAAAGAATTGATTTATTAATCAGCCACGATGAGACCTGAGTAATGTCCGTAGAACAAGTTTCCGAAAATCGAGGAGCGATTAAACTTTTAAAAATAACGCGAACAAAACGCGGATCGCAAAAGGTGTAATGCGATCCAAGCGTTCCAAGTATTTCGAAGAAAATTAACGCGAATTCTTTCACCTCTTTCTCGAATTCGTTCGATCTTCGAGTACATAGCCAAAGTTACTCTTTATCCAATGCTGTGATTTATCGCAGATAGCGGTTTACTGACCTCCTTCTGTCTTCCTGCCCTTCTTTTCAACCGTAATTTATTATCTGCCGACGAAACGATCGCGAAACAATTTATACGTGCGAAAATCAACCGGCGACGTTTTACGATCGTCGTTTTTCTTTCCGTATGCGAAAAAAAACGCAACAAATTTTTAAAATCGATTATACGAGCAATTAATCGTTCGGGCAATATTCCTTTCTTTGTGTCTTTCTTGCGTAAAAAATAATACAAATTTAAAGTTACGGAAGAAAAAAAAAGAAAATGACAATTGTCATTTTGACAATCAATTTTTGAATGGATTCGAATAAATGCGATATTCAATGGAGAAGATAAAAAAAAAAAAAATTTGTAACAAAAAAATTTTTGAAAATTAAATCTTTGAAATCAAGATAGAATATACAATTTTATAAATAATCATTTCGCAAACTTTTTTTGCTTTTAAATACAGGAATCTAGTGCTATAATTAAATCGTTATTAACATCACAATTAACTGTAAGAAATAAGAGAGACGATGACACAGAGGAGCAGAGTAAAAGAAATCAATCGGTCGTACTTACAGTAATTTCGTTTCATTGTCAACCGTATCGACGGCAACTCGACTCAAAGCAGGAAGACTGCTTGCTTCACAAGGTGGATTGCTTAGGTCTGAAACACGAGCGAAAAAAGCTTTTTCAAAGAGACACGTCGAAGTGTATTGCGTCTCGCTTATATGAATATTTCAGTGGAGAATATAAAGCTTAATCTTGTCTGAGGAAAAGGAAGAATATATAATCTTGGGAGGGATTCAGAAAAATTAACCAGCTCGACCCAACTCCATATCTTTATAAAATTTGCGGAAAAGGTTGAGTCTCGTCGCGTATATTTCGCGATGATTAATCATTTTCTAGAAATTAGTCCGACAATTAATTCTAAACTAAATTCTCGAAAAAATTACGGAAGTAAATTTGGACTTGTGTCGTAATGAAAAATATGAACAGAGTAAAAGAAACGTGTAAGGTGTATACAATTTTCATTATATAGTATTGCAAGTTACACAAAAAATAAAAAAAAAGACAGAAAGAAGTGTCAAGCAAATACTTTTTTATACACAAAACTCTTAAAACTTATTCGATATAACAAATTATATGTAAGTTATGTAAATTGTATAGGTAATCAGCAATGGTAATTATTAATATAATCACCTATATTGGAGTGATAGTAATCGCTGTAGCGTCCATAAGGAGGTGCCGACGGATGTGACAGAGTATTCAGCCTTCGTCTGATATTCGTGGCCTGTAAAATAAATACAAACGTCTTATATAAGTCTCGTTTAAAAAATTATTTGTCAGTACAAGTACTTGTACATTTGAAAACGATCGAAAATAACTTGAATAAACTATCATTTTTGTCGTTAATGATTTGTTGCAAACGATCTTATATTAATAAAATTTTCATTATTAAATGAAAATCGGACGTTATATAACTTGATATGCATAGATATATACGCACGTTATTGTATAACATTATTTTAATTATGAATGCAGATATCGCGCCGTATGCTTTGTAAAGCGAGTATGAATTTTCAAACGTGGTTTGTTTCAACCATGCGGGCTATCGCGAATCGTTCTCGTTGCAATTTACGTGCAGTGACATTCTGCGTTACGTTAATGAAAAAAACATTCAATATATGTATATACGTGTATATATATATTTATATTACTTAAAACACACACATTATTTACTTAATATTATATATTTTACACACGCGTATGCGTGATAAATAAGAGGAATAATAAATCAGAGTACAATCCGAGCAACAAGAATAAAACTTAAGTGGCGCCTAGAAGGAGGATTTGCGAAAAAATTCATAAACTTTAACGCCATTCAACAGTCGTCGTCACCATAATTCTTGACGTGGAAGCAAGATGAGTTTTTCGCCAAGTTTTCCGACAGGAAAAAGCGTCTATACGTGGTGCAAGAAAAAATAAAGAAAAACAGAGAAATAAAGAGAAACAGAGAAAAGGGAAGAAAGAGGAAGGATAGAAGAAAAGAGGAGGGGGAGGGGAGAGAAAGAGCGGAAGTCTCATTACGCTTGCAAATTTTTCATTAGCTATCTACGTAAATAACAGCGGATCGTAAAAACCACCCGCTATCTTGTTAAGTACACGATGTTTATTGCTTTTTCGATTAACCGCGCAAAAATTAAATTTTTATTTTGCCATCAGCGACGCTTGATAGTAATTTTACATCGCAAATATCTATTGATGTACCACTAAAGGCTGTCTGCAAATTATTCATTGTCTGTTAATGTACTACTAACGGCTGATTATTCGTGAATATGAACAGATTGACCAAATTACTCATATTGAAATTGTCGATTGTTCGTACAATGGTCGCGCGACGAGAATTAATTCTCAATAAAGAACGACGTAGCAATCGAGGCATTACGGAACTATTTTAGATCAATTAAACAGCCAATTTGTAAATGCTGTTCCACGAGTTAGTGGAAGTTTTGAGACGTTCTCGTTCATTGGATCGCAAAGTCATTTAGTTTATCTCATAAAGGTGTAATGGCTACATTTTCAGAGATCGCACAGCAGCGAGATAATCCGCGAGTCAAGCTGTCAATAAGACAGCGGAAGTTGGCATTGCAAACTGTGTGCACAGAGCGTGCGATTGTATCATGCTGAACGTAAGCACTGGTACGGATGCAAATGGGTTAAACGCTTAGCCGGTTTCGCGTGCAAGATTCAAATCTGATTGTACCTAAAGCCGCACAATTCAGGTGTTTGGATTCCTACAGAACAATAGTCCCGGTTAGAATCCGGCGATATCGTCGGATACGCTTTCCTCGCGAAATCCTGCTTTACTAAAATGTTACGATACGGTTCTCAGCCTCGAATAGGTGGAATTCGGCATTTAAAAAACAGCCGGCGTATTCCATGTTTTCGGAATTTCCACGCTTCCACACTTTTGGTCAATCTCAAATCCGGCATAAATCCGAAATGTACGTTGTGATGACCTACTGCTTCAATTAATTAGACTTTTAATTAAACTCGTTTTAATTAGGCTCAATCTACAAATAAAATAAAAGATTGTATTTATTCGCCAAGAGAGGAGAGGAGGAGGTTAATTACAGTACGCATTCAAACTCTAATTTCACGATACGCTGCTAATTTCCATATAGAATTATGATTTGATAGTCAGAGCTAATCGATAATTTTCGTAGGCAAGAACGCCTCATCACTTAAATTACCATCGGCGTTTTAACCGCCACATAAATCGATAGTCTCGATTCGTTCGTGCACGGCACGGAATCATGCTGGAAGCTTCCGGCTAAACTTTTCCTTACCCCCGTAAAGTTAGCGCCCGTTTTTAGAATTCCGATATAACAGATAGTCTTAACTCGTGAAGGGAATTCTGTCAATTACTTTGAAATTCTGGCAACAAAATGTTAACTTCGTAGATACGTTTCTTTATTCTCAGTAGAATGAAAACTCACAAATAAAAAAATTGACAACAATAACGAGATTAAGTTCAATGAAAATGTCAAGCATGACTAAATGGACTAAATGGACGCAATTTAATAATTCTGATACTCATAAAAGATTAAAAAAACTAAAGAATTTTTATAAGCAAAGTAATATCTGAACCAGGATACAAACTTGGATTCCTCTACATTCCAGGTATCTTAACGATTCGACTACCAAGGCAATTAATTTGTGATGTTACGTATTTTAACTTCAATTAACTGTATTTCAAGACGAATACTGCGCGTATTTCACGTGAACTGAAGATTGTAAAAATTCACAAAAATTATATTTAGTTACCAAGATTCGCTGAAAATATTGGTCCTTTCACCTTTATGTTTAAAAAAATTGAGAAAAAGAGATAGAAAAAAAAAACAGACAGATAATACAAGTCAGAATTTGCTAAAAGTGGAAAATTTTGTTGGGTGATTAGACGATTATATGAAAATATGGCTAGGTTAAATCCCGACGGTACGAAGAGCTGCAGTCCGGTAAAAAGTTGTAAATTAAGCGAGGCTTCTGCGGGGGACGAGAAAGGAAAAAGGAAAAACTCGCGGCGATTAATAGAATACTGGTAAAGATCGGTGGATGAGGCAAATAAAATCTCATTAATCTCTCCGGAGCAAGTTTAACGAGATTTAAGTCTCGGGTAGCATGCCTCTCGTGATTTCCTAAAAGACGATAAGGATCGCGTCTAACTGTTAATTATGATTCGGCGATGATGCGCAAACTATACCAGACAGCGTTGAGATCATCACGCACCTCGCTCTCTCGTTAAACAATCGAATTAATCGCAATTTCTTAATTTGCGAAATGCTCTCGAGAGCTACACGCGACATTTGTGACGTTCGTGAATTTCGCAAATTAACAATTTCCTCAAAACTTCTCCAGAATAACACTCTCGAGAGAAAGAAGTTTCAAAACTCGCTCGCGATGAATTATGTACCTTCCTATAATGATTAGACCAACTTGCTAACGTTCGCATCTCTCTCTCTCTCTCTCTCTCTCTCTCTCTCTCTCTCTCTCTCTCTCGCATAAAATGTATTTTTCAGAAAACAAAAAAATTACAGACTCAGAATTTATAATCGCATATAGTTCCTTCATCTTTTAAAAGATAAATACTCTCTTCCAGATTTGTTTTTTTTAAGAACAGCGAGAGATTCTTACAGGGTACTTTTCCATCAGACTGCGCGTCCTGGTGATCTGGGCTACCTTATCGTCAAAGACCTTCTTTTCGGAAGCACCCGCCCTCTTGCAATCGCCATCGACCTCATCCTCCGCCAGCGAGCTGAGACTGTTGTACCACTGCACGCTGCTGGTCCTGTAGGGCTGCCTCGACGGCTCGTGGCTGCGATGGAGATCCTTGCTGAAGCTCAAGCTACGCCTGATCGGCTGCAGGCCTCGGTTTATCACCGCCGGTAACTCGGCGCTCCCTCTTAGCAGAGCACCGAATTTCCGACGAAACGACCCGCGTCGTTCGAACTTCCCGCTCGAATTTTCCACATCCTTTAACGATGGTTTCTTGACGCTGGAGGACTCTTGAGAGACATTACTTTCTTTAACTTGACGTGTTGCAAAAGAGTTCAAGAAGACGCGTCTTTGTATTTTTAAGCCATAATATATGTGTCTCACGATTAAAAAACAACATTTTCTTTCCATTAAACGCCATCGAAATTATTTTATGCTATTTCAAATATATCTTTAGCTCACGAGTTTGATAAAACATGATTAATCAAATTATTTTTATCAAAATAAAATAATCTATTGATTTTTACGATTTCTACGCCCTCCTTTGAGGACGGAGCTTTCTAACAAAGTAACTCATGAAAAACTTTATTTTCAGGGTCGCTGAGTTTCATTCTGGCCTCAGAATTTTAAAATTCAAATATGGTAAACCGAATTTCAAAAGAACAATTAGATTGTCATAAAATTTATAATAGATTCTAATTTTTTTGCTTCATAGAAATTTTCTGAATTTATTTTGATATAGTTATTTTCAGTTATTTTCATCGAGAAATACAATTTAGCTCTTTAACGGTGTCACATTGATTCGATCTCTAACAGACGCGGTAAACGTAAACAATTACTTTCCCGACAGTTTCGGCGTTTGATGGAAGATAACGTTTAATACCTCTCGTCAAGCATGGTATCAAGAATTTTGCAAAGAGCGATTAATATCCAGTGTTCTGCACACCTGCTTCCTGTTTCACTTGCTTGCATTCCTTCGCGGGCTGCTCCGACTGCGTCAAATTCGTGCTCTCGCCATTGTAATTCGTCGCTTTGTGGCCCGACTTGCCCTTTTTCGAGGACCTCTTCGCTTCCTTCTTCAAGGTCATGTTTTCCAATCGAATCTCACGTCAAGATCGATCGCGCTTAGACAGTCACACTCGACATTACGCACGTCACGCGGCGTGAATGACGATATGTTTATTCTCACTCGATGACCAAGCATAACTTTCCGTCTCTCTCAGAATCGCGCGCGACACATCTTGGTTCTAATTTGCACGCGCACGTACACTCACATACATGACAAACTGTGTCATTAAACGGTATCACTTTGATAACGTGTTATCGTTGAAGCACCAACGATATCGACACTGTCGTTAATATATTGCGTCCACTCACACCTTCTTGCTTTCCGTGTATTTAGCGAAGCCTGGAAGTTGAGATAAAATCGATCGCACCGTCAGAAGTTGAGAACTTTCTTAACCGCTTTTAAGCCGCTGATCCGATTTACGATCTCATATCTGCCACTGTTTTTTTTTTCTTTTTTTTTAAATACTTTCCTATCACATTTTTAGCCGATATTGCAAAATTGAGAGAACGCGTGCTTCTTTTTATAAAATGGAAAAGATTTCTATTTCGTATCGTCATTTTTCGGTTTTTGCAAAAGATTTTCAGTTCTCAGTGTTTAAAAAAAAATATATATATATTTTTTTTTTCTGTCTTATAACGTTGAATAAAAAAATTGTTACAGAAATTACAGTTATTGTACATAGCAAACAAATTTTTTCTGTTAATCAAGAGAAGATTGTACGAAACTCATCTTTCACTATTGCCCTCGTTTTATCACCATTATGTTCATAATTTATCTCCCTGTTCCAATCGAGTGACCAATTACCGAAACAAGACTTACTACTCTAATAGAAAGCGTCGCTTATCGCGGTCGGAAAAGGTCGGCATTTGTCGAATATCCATTATCCATTATCAAATAAAAATAATTTCAACATTACTAGAAATGTACGAATTTTTAAAAAGAATAATTGACTATGGAGAATAAATTAATTAATTTTAATTTTCCGGCAAAGAGAAATTTCCATATTATTATAATGTGCAAATATAATGCAAAATCAAATCAATTCAATTGCTCGTTTATTCTTGAGAAATCGTTTTCTTTTCTTAATTTCAAAGACAAACAGTCTATATCTTTATAACAGAGATATCTATTCGTTCTATTTTCTTTACTATATATTATAAAATAAATATCTATTCGTGCGTTCTATTTTCTTAGACGTAATGCCAAAAGTTTCTCGAAATTGGTAATATGCTAATTTATATCTTTAGTGACTGCCTGTGACATTAGCCGTGATAAAACGACATTCAATTACACCCCACGAAATTAATTCGTCGTTATAACAACCGCTATCTCACACTTGTGTTTTGCTACTTTGAACAAAGAGACTATTTCCGCACCAAATTGGCCGTATCATTTAATTTCGACAACGTTCCATTTATTTCCCCTTTAATACACGCAGTCGATTTACCTCAACATATTATAAGAGAATAATTATCATTGCTATGATTTGTATTATTTAGTTGAGAGTCCGATTACATATACTATTTATAATTTATTGAATCCAAGTATTTTTAGTTACCGGTGACGTAATATTTTGCAAAACGTTATCACTTGCAATTTTTTGGTCTGACGTTAGTAGATTCTTATTAAGTTTCATACTTATTTTTGTACGTCTTAGGGGTACTCTGCTTATAGACTGTGTAACAAATAGAGCTAATAATTAGTGCTGACTATAAAGCGTTTAATTATATCCCGTACCTTCGCAGCATTCTTTCCGAGTCCGCGAAACATAATTCGCGTCGCATCCAACATTAGCATGATCACGGCTGAATCGCGAGTCCCGTAAGTTACACGCGCCTCGCGCGCGTATGCAATATCGCGGTATTATCGCGAGAAAACGGATTATAAGACCACGGTTAATCCCAGCGCGCGATAAGCTCGCGCAAACTGCACCGCGCTATCAGATGGTCCCGCACGGCGAGTTCACGGGCTGTGCACGCGATAATAACGGGGCCTGCGACGGCGCGGCGGCCAATTGTCGTGCGCCGGAATAAAGCGCCCGAGTCCTTAGACGTCACCGTTTAATGCACTCGAAGTGCCAGCCGGCCGTGTCTTCGGTAAATATTTGCCAACATTGCCCCGCGTTTAATCGCAACCAGATCAGATCGTACTGGGAATTCGGCTTGCTCGGATGAATTTCGCGCGCGAACGTTATCTGTATCACATTCCTGAGAAACTTGGACGTTTGCGCGACGCACAGATTCTTCGGTATTTCAGAACACTCGACACTGTAAACAAGAGTTTAGTAATAATAATCTAGCTTTGATAAAATAATTTCAATTAAATGTTCGTTTAATACTCGCAATCAAATATTTAGTAAAATCTAGTAAATGTGTTAATAGTAAAATGTAATAATGGTAATCAATCGATTAAATGGTCGCTAAATACTACTAAATATTTGGTTATATTACTGAATATTTAATTAAAACTATCTCATTAAAACTTATTGTTACTAATTTTCATTTAAGTTTGATTATTACTATACTCTTTCTTCAGTGTATATACACGTCTTTCCTTTTACTTTCAAATATACTATAAACATTGCTTTGGTACTAAACCCACTAAACAATCTAAAATTCAGGAAATTCTTTATATTTTTATATAACGTAAATAATTTATTTTTCATGTATATTTTAATGTTTGTTTTATATATGTTTTTCTAAATTTTTTTCAAATGTTTCTTGTTTTATGCGTAAAATTATAACTAAAATTCTGACACCAACCTGGATCTAAAATGGTCTTACAATATCACAGATAAATCAGTATCATATTTTTATATTTCGCGTTTTTCTTTTGTTTGATTAAAGACGCGATTTATCTTTCGTTTCCAAAGTAAAAAAATCAATTGTAATCATATCAAAATTGCTAGAATAGATTGATAAATACGTTTAGATACGTTTTTCCTTCATCTGTTTATCGCGCATTTATTTACGACGAATTACTTACAAGCCAAGTTCTTTATTTAGAAGATGAATAAGTATGGGAATATATATTTTTCCCAGAATCAGTTGAGATAATATGTTATCACGCGATTGTCGCATGTATCATGAAATTACACGCTATATGTTACATAACGATTTCCTCTGCTAGTGTGCCAAGCCTATAGACTATAGATAGATCGATACAGTAGAGTGATTAAAATGCAGTTTTAAAACTGAATGATCGGTATGGCTTTCGGAAGCGATTCGACTCGCGAGCTAAAAGAAACGTGCGCGAAATACGATTTTAATTGATCGAGCGCGTGACATTCAACATTTTCTTGCAGATACTCGTGCAAAAGTACAAGCCCACGCAGCAAAATTTTGACGGGAACTATTTCGTGGAATCAATTGAAGATGAGTCGCCGGAACAGACTGCAATTTGACACACGTACCGACGCAAACACTAATGCAAGATTGAATTTATTAATTTCGATAACCATCTGCGGAGATCATGCGATACGTGTGCGATAAAAAGGTTCAATTTAAAAAGCCATTTCGCCAGACCGCGAACGTGTTCGTAAGCGAGCAATACAGTTCTTGTACATTGTAACATTACTTTTAATTTAGATTACCATAAAAATTGAAAATTTCGTGGCTTCGAGAAGGAAGTTAAAGTCTTAATGCAACTTTTTACATTGAATGAATTGATCATTTAAGGATGTTTTGGCTGTACAACTAAAAGTTATCGAAATTTAAAAAAAGACTTCCCATAAGTCTGTTCTTATCATTTTCTAATAAAAAAATTTTAATAAACATTCAAATTTTGACGAAACCTGAAATCACAGCTACAAAAAATAAAACAATAAAAAAGGCTTATAATGACTTATACAATAAAAGTAACTATTTTATTACAGTTTTAGATAAATCACTTTTATACAAGTAAGTAAATCGAAAAGAACATTTACATAAATATTAAAGTTTTATTGGTATATCTAAAAAATTTAAATTAATACGTAATGTTTTGTAAATACTACGTGATTTTGAAAATGAAAATCAAGAGCAAACAAAAAATGAATGACTTTTAAACCAATAAGAGATTTATACTAAACCTTTACACAGATGCCGCAACATTATTTTATTATTACAGAACACTATAAAATTTTTATATTTTTGGTAACGCTTTGAAACTTAATGCATCCTTAAAAGACACTTTAATATTGTCGTAATTTTCGTATCTTTTTGCGACCTTCGTCGAGTTACTCGATTTCAATAATTATCTGTACAAATTCGACGCAGCTCGCGCTGTTTTATGCAAACGGCCACGACACGTTGACCCACGCATTTCACATAATTCTATCAATTAAAGTTTCTCCTTCGTCGCAATATACGAAGTCGATCACCGACTGTAAAGTCGGTCAAGGTTTATCGACAATCGTACGGGGTGTCGATAAACCGTAACCGTAGGCGGAATACATATTCGATCGATTGCGTATTACGTTTGATTCGTAACGGCGATGCCTTTGTTTCTTTTACTCGTCGCACTGTCGATTCGACCGACCGTTTTTTTTTACGGCCACTCGCGTGGAGAGGGCCGTGCAAATAATCGCATTTTATTAGTTTGACATTTTCCTGCCGCGAACGAGATGTCGGAGAAGAATGTTAGTCGGGAAAAATCCACGAATGCCGCCCGAAACTCGCGAGCTTTCCCTCTTGCCACGTTAATAACGTTCGGTTATCGGTTCCTTTGGAATTCGAAGTATAATCGGCGATCGTAAGTGATATAAATGATATAACGTCACTTTTATCTCGTTATATCATCCAGATCGCAATGTTTTAAATGCTTTCGGACACTTTACGCGTGCGATTGCGCGACATTCCGCTGTTTAAGCATTTGCTCTGATTTCGGTTTTTTCCCCTAATCGCGACGACTTCATGAAGTGAAATTCGACCGGTGTTAAAATCGCTCCGCAACATGCATCACTCGTCATAGTTATGTATTAATTTATTATCAATATTATACACTCGACAGTTATGCAACCGTCATTATTATATGATCAATCGCGCGAGAAAATGACAACTGCGCTAATTTTATATTTATTAACGATGCGAACACCTCGTATTGACCCGCTGGTACAAGCCCGCGTAAAATCCACATAATTATGGCACACGATCACTGATACTTTCAATAATTCTCTCTGCGTTCCTCGCGCGTATAATTAGTCGGAAAAATGCGACACGCACGGACGAGCGCGTTCGACGAAAATTCGTCGACATTTTTAATCGAGCAAAATCGCAAGAATTACAAGAGATTTTCCCGGAGAATTTATCCTATCACCTTCCCGATGCAAAATCGCGATGCACTCGCGTCATACACTCGCGTATTCACTGTTAACTGAAGTAAATTCCGTCGCCTCTAATCAAGCCTTTATTAAAGGCACAGCTCTATGAGCACAGCTAATTTCGTAAGATAACGAACACACACCGAACCGATCCAAGGTCGTTTGTTATCGCCGTGGTAGTTGCATCGTAATATTCCACTGGCACTAATTTAATTTACATTACATGTACATTGCGATCGATAAAAAAAAGAAGCCGTTCTCGAGCAGTCGACGATTTTCCCCGTTTCCCTCCCCCCCTCCTCCGCCCCACCCCTTCTCAACCATTTTATCGGCCTCCTTCTCGATTTCGTTTTTCCCGAACGATCAGTGAAGTGAAACGATGTGACACGCGACGATAAGGCCGCGCTTCGGCGACTGACGAAAGTGCCGCTTCATTATTGGTTCGGTATTACTGGTAACTGATAATACGCCACGTAGCTGATAAACAAACGAAGCGCGTCGAATGGAAAAGAAATGAAGACGGCCGCCGCGGCCGTGCACGTGTGAGATTTCGTTAAACTCTGAGATAAAACGCGCTTATCTCTCGGAAAACGAAGAGGAGATTCCGCTGCATTTTTACTATGCACTTGTATCACTGATCTCCGGTTGCGTTATCTGATCTTTTCCTTAACTTTAACTTGACTTTTGCAAATAAATCAGTTTCTTCGTGCAAACTCGAAATTTAAATGCAACGAAATGCAGAGGACTCTTTTCACGTGTTTCGCGTAGCTGTTTTCGCGTTTTCTGTATTAACGAGCTTAAGATTAATAAGATTAACGGTACCGATTGCGAATAATTAGCGTGCAGTTAAATTTTGTTTAAGCAAAGATTGCACGCGAACCTATTAAAGTTGTATTTTTAATCAACGCTTCGATAAGGCTTGTTCCTCGGAAGTGCCCAGCGTAAAAGCCGCCCTCGCGATCCGAGGGATAAATTAAACGCGAACAAGTCCCGCACTCTTCCTCGGTCGCGCTTCATCCATTTCTTCCGCGTCAGCGTCGACGATTCTTATCGGCATTATCTCATTTTCCGACGGCGCTGCGGCCACGGTCTAATCGGAGCGCGCTCCGATTTATTATCTCCGTGCTACCTCCTACGTAGATTGATCTCACTCTGTGACAGCAATGCTCGTACTCATTTCGATACAGCGAGATACAACATACGCGTTAAAGTTAATTTAATGGATTTAAAAATGAGAAATCTTAAAATCACTTTGATTAGATAACGAAGATATTAAGATCAATTTAATCAATTACTTCGACTCTAATTCACTTCACTTTTGCGACAACACACTTGACAACACCAACAGAACGATTTCACTTCCGCACTCGTGTCGCACTTCTCTTCTACGTGTATTCCCCAGCTCCCACTAGGCTGCCAGACTCAGATTTTCCGTGATAATCGAGAGCGCAAATCGCTAAACGCGCGAGAGATAATCGAATCTCGCATCTCGCAGATCGCATCTCGCGGATCCGCCAGTCCGTATCTGTCGGTGAAACATTTCGTTGTTACACGCGCGACAGCGGATCCTTCCCCGATTACGACTCCTCGCTCCCCCTGCGCTTCCGGTTACGGGCGAGCGGCTCGTCGCGTGAGCGCAAAAATTGCTTGCGACGGCGGACTAAGCAAGAAATTAAGGAGACAGGTGAGGCGAGGTTCGATAAGCGGTTTCTGCTAGTCGCGGAGGGAGAGACGGAGAGAGGGAGAGAGAGAAAGAGAGAGAGAGAGAGAGAGAGAGAGAGAGAGAGAGAAAGAAGCACGTGAGAGTAGGCACGAGCGGGAGAGAAAAACGCGAATGCGAGCCGTCGACGAGGACAAGACACGCTTCGCGATGTGGAGAGGGGCACAACCGCAGTGGCGCTCAATTATAGCTGCAGTGTGGTTACACGAAATTGGCGAAACGATTACGACTGAGTCATTGCCGACTCAGTGCTGTCTGGTACGGCATCTCAGCAAACTCCGTGAGTGGGTCTCCTAAAGTGCAGGCTCAAGGTAAAAGACTTCTTTTTCGAGACGAAGAAGAAGAAGTAAGCACTGCAAATGTATAAGAGATGCAGCGCAGAGATGCAATGTGAAAAAGAGAGCATTATAGGAAAAAAGTAAGAAATAAGTTTGTTCACGTGCACCTCGGAGATTCTTCTTTGACAAACGGTGGAACGATGTTATATTAATATTTATATACGCGAAAAGAATCATTTTCTTTAAATATATATCTAAAAACTTTGAATAAATATAAATCTGAAAATAATTTTGTTGGGCCATGAAAATAATTACGAGGGATGTTCAAGGATAATGAGCGGTATTACAAAAAGTTTTGACATTCTAGCAATCGGCTTGACTATCCTACATAATTATTTTAATGATTTAACAAAATTATTTTCAGATCTGTATAATCCAGCTAAATTTTGAAAGAAATTATTAAAAATGTCATGAAATCAAAATACAGTAAATTTAATGTATCTGTAACATTAAATGTTTTTTAATGTACCTGAACCATTCTTTCCAGGTAAAGAAGTAAAAAATGCAAAATACATTTAAACGCGTCTTTTACTACGAGGCTGTTGCAATATATACGTATGTAACGTATATTTAGCGTAACTCTTCCTCGCGGCTATGCTTGTTAAAACGTTCGTCTAATTTATCGTTCATACACAGGATACAGCAAATCACGAGATCGCAAATCGTAACGGTAAATCAAGTTCCAAAGTTAAGCAGCCAGCTGTAATTCGTGATTTGCGCACTGTTGATCCAGTCGCGCTACGTTAATTGCTTGGAAAATTGTCCTGTTTGCGCAGTAAGATATCAGGATTCTCATCCTTAATTAATTCAAGTTCGAATAACGTTGTGACTTACAAATCACTAACGCGTTTAAAACATCGCGCCTTGCGATCGTGCGTGCGTACATACGTGACGCGTTTTTCTCTTCTTCGAGTTCGGAAGCTCGAAGGTATTCAATTAGGTTTCGTATTCAATTAGAAGCGTTTGATTTTACGAGTCGAGGACTTGAGAAGGAGGGAACAGGAGGAAAGCCGGCGGAAACCATAAATTTTCCAAGCGCTTGTAAAGTCTACTTAAAACCCACCGCGTATCCGACTCTAAGACGAAATTCAGTAGACGAGAAGTTCTTTCGTCTTCTTTCATGCGACTTTTCAAGGAGCGCTCACAAAGTTTTTAGCACGCGAGTACTTTGTCGCACTGGAGTCTCAATAAAGTCTATCATCTTTAAATGCAGTATTAGAAATATAATAAACATTTCCTCGACATCGGAATAATTAATGCGCGTTTCAATGGCGACGTCTAAGAAAGCAATTATTACGTCGTTAAATTACATCAGGGATTGATCGCAAAATAATAAGTTTCATTGCGGCGAGAAATAATTTCGAGTTGGATATAATAAATTAGAGTAATGCATTAGTCAATGTGATATCCACGTAATTCTCTTCCTAGTGTTCGAATACTTAAAATTATACGCACGAAGCCGCGCGAGGAGCAGAAATAAATTTGTTGGCGCGACGTCGTGTCCCGGCGACACAGTACAGGTGTCGAGGCTTAGACTGACACGTCAAGGAAAAGTTATCGAAGCTGCGAATGCTCTTGAAACTAACAACGTTTTGAGAAAAAATATTAGAGGTAAATACGTTTCACATCGGAAATTTAAATGTCCAAATCAATATCACAGTTTGGTTAATCGACGCTTGATTATTTAACAGAAAATTTCTGACCGTATGTTAAAAAAAAAAAATAATCCTCTTATTAATAATTATTCTTCTAAGAATAAGAAACAATTTTTAAACATTTACGAGCACACTAATTTCCAAATATTTACTTTCACCACGGATTCCTCGAACGTAATATAGGTACATTGATATCTACAATCGTCGAACCGCTCTTCTGCGCAAATGAAGCTTGCATTAACGTTCGACCGCGCCGAATAAAATATGTAATAACAGTTTGCGTGAATTATCCAGTGGTTGAACAGTCTCATTTCACTTTTCCACTTAATCGCGAATTATTTCCCAGGCTTTCAACTTTTCATACCATCGTCTGAAATTTAATAATCTGCGCGTTAAAATGTGATAAAATACGCGAGTGCGCGCGCTATCTCAACGGAAATCGTCACATCGTTTCCATTAGAAATAGAGGAAAGCTGATGATGCCGGTCGAATCAATCACCGGCGGCAAAGGATCTTTGATATACCCGCGGAACCATAAAAGCCCGGCTACCGGTTTCGTTCGCAATTAGCGGCGATTTCCTCTCGTGGAAATAAATTACTCGTTCACACCTCGCTAACTCGGTTTCCATGGTGTGCTCGGAGACAGGTGATTGCTATCGCGAGCAGAGTTTCTGGTAATTTGCACAATATCCCTGCCATTAGAGCGGCGATTTGGCGTGGAAATGGTAAAACTCGACTTTGATATGCGAGGCTCGCGCAGATCTTTAATCACCTTATGTACTTTGCGGTTTCTCTGTGGCTTCTCGCTTCTGTTTATCCACTTGCGTCTCTCTTTGGAATTTCCTTTATATTTTTATTAACCCGGACGAGAAAGAGAAATCGCATTCGAGATATTTTTTGTACGATACATTTTTCTCATACGCGCTGCATTAATTCACCCGTAGCACTGTTTATTACTTTGAGAGCGGGTATGATTTTTAATTTTCTCTTTTACGTATAATTATACATAGTAATGAAAAAGTTTGAATAATAACACGATAGCTGTGTCGTGTCGAAACTGCGAAAGAGCTTTTGACAAAAAATGTTTCATTAATGTAAAAAGGATGTCTTGTCGCATTAGAATAATTTAACGTGTACAAACTTGAAATAATACGGCTCACATTTTAACGCAAAAGTATTTCGCCTTTAAACAATTTAATCTTGAAAATATTTTGTACAACTATACTGAATAAAACACGCGTGATTGTGATTTTTTAATTAACTATAAATTAATGAGCAAACACTCTGTGTATTTTGTGTATTTTGGAAGAGTTCGTACAAGAGCCGCGCAAATTCCTATCGTTACTTTTGCAAGCAGAAGCAGAGAAACTCGTTACCGCATCCATTTATATCCACCGGAGCCGGTCCGCATGAAAAATAATTTTTATCGTCCTGTTCCTGACACAAGAAATGAAAGATTGCACTCGCATCGTTCTCCCGCGTAACCGAACCGCATTCCGGGATCCTCGTATCGCAAGAAAGTCGAGAGCCGCGCTCCTTTTTCGCCGCGAAGCCGCGAGATAAACGGCGGAGAACCGACCGGCACGAGACGGTACGAGACGGTAAGCGGATTATCCGCTCCGCGCCGGACGAGACGCGCGTGCCCGCCGCGCGCGCAGAAAGTTCACCAAGTTTCGTTTCTACGTGCTAGTCGCGATACATTTGCATGGGAAACGCGCGCGTCGCGGCGCTACACCCGTAACTCGCATAATAAATGGCGTAATGAGTCCCTGACGGCACGTTAAATTCCCACGGGCGTTGTGGTTTGAGAGCTCGTCTCGAGTCTCGATCAAAAGGATGAACGAAATCTTTTCAAATGGACAGCAACGTCGCTGCAAGCTGTCGTTTTGCGTTAATTAAATGAGTAAAATACGTTTCATTCATATTTAATTAAACCAAAGACTGATTTTTTCTCGTAGAAACGTAAATTGGGAAAAAGAATTGGGAATGAGAATTTCGTTATGCGCTGTTAAAGCTGAATAGTCAAAAAATTTAAATTTGATTCTTTAATATTTAACAGTGTAGATAAATTATTTCGAGGAGAGTGCTCAACTTGTAAAATGTTTGTTGCATTTAAATATCATTTAATTGTTTTATGATTCAATTTAAAAAAAAAAACTAGTACACGGAAAGATTAATGTTACTGTAGTATGTAAAAATTTAACTAAATACACATCAGAAAATAATTTTATGTTGGACTATAAAAATTATTATGCAAAACATTCAAGCATGATGATAAAGCTGCAAAAAGTTTTGACATTCTAGTAACCAGCTTAAACATCTAATATAATATTTTGATGATTCAACATAATTATTTTTAGATCAAAGAGTATTTCAGCAAAATTATTCTTTCCGTGTATGATTGGACGTTTAAGCATTTCGTGACGAAAATCTTGAGGATAATACGATTCCGTTCGTCGATAGTCTGGTTGTGTGGGAGAGTTAAACGTTCGTCTTAAGGATGTCTAAAGAGGTCGTTCAGGTGAAGGATATTTCTCGAGATTTCCTTTGATACGTGGAGTAGGTTCCTCTTTCTGTTGATCTGATCGACAAAGAGCGAACGTGACGCGAAATATTAAGATGACCGTGTCAACCGCGCAAATGTGATCTCGATTTATCGAAACTCGGCGGACAGGTCCGTCTCACCGGAGACATTGACCGCGAATAGATCCAATAATCTCAAAACAAAATATGTATTTCTTTTTCCTCCGATCGGCCTTTCAAGCAATATATTTTAAAAAACATGTATGAGAAACAAAGTCATTCGAAAAAGATTATTCAAATTATAAACGCAAATCTTTGACACATTTTTGAACTTTTTTAGTGTCACATAATGAATAAAGTTTTGTTATCTTTTTTATTGCATGCTGAGTCAAATATATTTTTCGAAAGATGTACTTACTTGTATCTGATTGAATTTGTGTGTGTACATGATTACAATCAATGACATAAATATTTTAAATATGAATACAAAATATGGAAAGATTCATAGCATAAAAAAAATGTAATGTTAAGAATACATTGGTCACTGAGAAGTGATAGAATTGTATTAATTGCCAAGTTTGCACGTAATACCAATTCAGGTAGAGAGTCGTAAAAGCGATTTTACTAAATGGTATATAAGTTCCCTTGACATCCTTAACTGAGGCCTCCTTAAGGCATCTAAGACTAACAGCGTGAATTATGGTAACGCACTTCTCACAAAACAAATGAGACGTTTAACCTAAATATATCTAATCTTATTGAATAAATTCGAATTCAAATAGTTTTTACATTAAAAGCTATATTAAATAAAAAATTATTGAAAACGTCTATTATTTTTAAGTTTCTCAAGACGTGGAAATAATCTATATCTATAATAACAAAAATTTAATTCGGTGCCATTTTCCTTTTATATGCTATTTTAAAATTTTATTTTAGACGTTTTTATAAATAAATCTCAAAGCAAAAGTCTATTTAAATGAAGCTCGTTTATTAAATCGTTAATTAAACAGAGTATGATAAATATTAAATGTTCGTTCTCCATATAATTAAATCGTGAAAGCTGCTATTTCGCAATTTAAAAGCTCTGACATTACTTACATACTTTGTGGCTGTCTATTATCATTACCTTTGTCGCTTTCAATTCATCGTATTTTTCTCATCATTCATAAACTAATTAGCAATTTCATACTATATAATTATTTCCCGGCAATCACGCATGGTTGTACAACAATACCAATTATTCTACGCAAATGTGTCGCAACTTCCTAGACTTTCTATGAGATAGATATTACCCAATTGTCCATCAAAATTCACCTATCAATTACATACATTGTTGAAAATTAAAAATTCGCGATTAATTTTTTCATTAATTTAAATTGCCGAACGCATGTACGTACGGAACCTAATTTTTGCACGTGCATATGCATCCAGCGTCGTCTCAAGTGCAACGGCGCCCTTATAAGGCGGATGGCTTCGTGAGAGGTGGAACGTTCCCACCTTAGACTCACAAAGAGACACATGTGCATGACACATCGACTGGGCGCGGGCATGACACATCGACCGACGTTGCAATCGTGCGCGACCGTGCACGCCTAATGTGCATGTATGAAACTACGACCGTGAAGACGAGTCATTCTTTCCATCGTTAGCGGAAATCTCGCGACTCTTCTCCCGGATCATCAACTCGATTCCTTTCACCGACTCTTGATTATAGCTATTATAGAAGTAAACTTCTTCTTATCTTGAGTATTTTAAATTTCGGTTGGTACTTAATATATGAAAGTACATGCATTCTTGTGCCACGTTGAGTTTCTTGAAAGTCAATATTTTTTTATTTTTGTAAGTATATTTTTCTACGTTTGCTGTTTAATTATAGACTTGTGCACTTTTTGACTCTGCGATTTTGCATTGAAATTGAGGTCAGAATTTTTCTGTAAAACATATTCATTAAAGAAAATCAATTGGTTTGTTCATTAAACGATTATTATAGCATTTCTTGCAATCGCATATCATTTCTATTACACAACGTCATTCAAAACCCAGTATCTAAATTTTTATCTTTAATTGTACTCAATATTTATTACCGTCATATAATGGCTCAAGAAATACAAGGCACAAGGCACCCGCTATTTAGTCAACCCACACCCATTGTTCTCCATTCCTGTTTTCCTTCCGCCCTTACATCGCGTGGGTTCAAAAGGAAGCTAAATAGAAGGAATGAGAGAAGAAAGGTACCATCACGAAAATGGTTAACACATATAGGGGTCTTTATTTACTTCCTGTTACTTGGGTATACCGTAAAAAATTGATGAAAAAGTTGCGCCTGATACAAGTTCCCTTCCGTAAAGATCTACCGCAAACTCGTCGAAGAGATATACCTAAAGAGCGCGGAGAAAAAACTTGGAGGCGCAAATGTAGAAATATCTCTCATAATTTGAAAAAAAAAAAAAAAATCAAAGTCAAGATTCATGCAGTTTTAAGAAAGTTCGAAAGTAGCAAGTTTATTTGAGTTTGTGGAAATTGCTACTTCCGACGAACCATGCTGGCGAGACGAGAGAGATTGATTCGGTTTGCTTCTTGATTAGACAAAATACTCGCACTCTTTAAACAGGACTTTCGCGAGCCTCGCTGGAGTTTGCGAAGTAGGTCGTCGTCGTTTCGGCATCATTACGGTGGGAGTTTCTGCCGTCTCGTCGCTGGCGAGTTTCGACCTTTCGTAGATGGTGACCTTTTCTATGCAGCCTTGATTCGAATTGGTCCTGTTAGGTAAAGTTTGGACCGACAGAGTCCTCGGAACTTCCGGTGACCATTACTCACGGCAAAGACTTTGGCTTACGGATTATTATGCTTATGAACATATTATTTTGCCTCACGTCGAAATAACGGCGTAAACGTTGTGTGATAGAACGTATAGCTAGGTAAAGAAGTAGATTGAAGTAACGCACGACGATTTTATAACAAAAGCCAATGTCGTCGAGTAATTTGTCAAATGCGCAAATCGCTCAGTGTGACCGTCGACCGCGATGGAGATTTCGAAATCAATATACTCCGTCAATATCGCTGAACTTTGTTTCGTTCGATTACGAAGGAGTGACAACAGAGGAAAGAATACTGCTAATCGCGAGATTCTCGCGAGATCAAGACGTAGCGATCACTTATTTTTGAGATCTTTAACCCGCGCGATCTAAAACTGTAGATATAAAACGATACTCGCGCATCTGTTATAAACATATGGTCGATTTATGTAACGACTCGCTCGCATGCGTGTTATGTACGTTAAATGATTACTGCAGCAGTAAAGGAGAAGAGGAAAAATCCCATTTGAGATAAAACGCAATAATTAAATTTTTATACTGTACTCAATATTTATTGCGACGTGGCAATAAAATTATTACGACAGTATCTTGTACAAAAGTGCTTTAAAAGACCGCTTAAAGAATATTTTATCCTGCAATATTATGTCTCGTCATATTCGAAGCTCAATCGACTGGTAGTTTCGAAAAATACCTTTTCTTTTGTATATTGCAATATTCTTCGTATCAAGAGGCGCGGTCGCGCCTTGCGCCAGGTGACACGCGAAGCGTTTATACGTACGTGTTCTTTGCAACCATTTTAAATTTAAGATGTACCACTGTTTATGTAAACTTTTATAGGTCAGATTATGTCTTACGATCATCTTGTGTACCATTTCAAATAAAGATATCAATATCCTCACAAAGATATAATGATTATTGATTCTGTGTAATATTATACATAATAATAGACCCTTCTTTCAATTTCTCTCATCGTCCAATTACTTTGATAAAATGAAATTATTTAAATAGGGAGACAAACGTCGTTGGATTTTAATTAAAGCTTTCGTCCAACCACGTTGATTTATTCATTGTTGGCCGTGTCGAAGCGCGATTCGCGTTTATTCCTTTTAATGCTCTTTTCATAATCAATATTCAAATTAATCAAAATATTCGTTCTTTCAATAACTCAAATCCAAATAATTTTTTAATAATTCTGAAATCAACGCTGCTTCAATGAAAATTTGACGGAAGGCTGCGACTGGCAGGCTGTAGAGATTTATTGTCGAAAAACGCATCTTCCGAATATAGAGGGTACTCGAACGTGCTAATGAAATACTAATTAAGGTCACGCGGCACAAAAATTCCGCACAATTCTCGACGACTAATCACTAATCGATAATCATTGATCGACGCGCACGCTATGGGAGACATTATCCGATTGATAGCTACTCAGGGACGAAAGAGCCGGACTAACATCGCCAGCGGATTCGACGAGCGCGCGCGACCATCAAATATTAATTAACGATTATACACGAAAAATTTCGCGTGTAAGACTTCTCGGAACGGAGAGGTAGAGAGAGAAAGAGAAAGAGAGAGTAAATTCGTTCCATCTTTTTTTCTCCCTCTAGGTACCGACATACAGTTTTGAGACACTTGAAAACTGCTACCCAATCGTCTGGTCTCAAGGTCTTTTGTTTTTCGCGAAAATCCTTTTTCAGCCCTTGTCTCTTTGTGAGCATCATCCCGCATCAAATTTTGTCTCTATAATATCTATGATCAATGTGAGTACGATTGACAGCGACGTTTCGCCACGGCTTTTACATTTTTAACAGGGAAGAATTTTTAAATGCGTACCAGTTTCTCAAATCGTATCTAAACAATTCTTAGCTACGGTCTATTGATTTAAGATTTAAATGCGCAAAGACAAAGCAAACAAAAATTATGTGAAATCAATATACATTGTTGAATTGAATTGTAAATCTACACAGAAAAAAATTAATATAAAAAACTTTTTGTTAAAATTTAAAGTAACTCTTTGAAGAAAATTTTATATCCTTGCTTATATATGAGACAATGATTGTTGGTTTGATATTAATTCTTTTTCTGTTTATATTAAGAAATTTAACCCTTAAGAAATTTCATCTTCGTAAATGGCACCGCGCGACCGACGCGAGTTCATCGTGCGCCGTTTCAAGCGTATGTTTACCTTTTCAGTCTGAAGACTGTGGGAGGTAATGTTTTAATTAAAATCTGATAGGTCACCGCAATCAGCGCTGACGCTCTTGCAGCGCATGATAATCGCGTGAGGCGAATGAAGCACGTAGATTCGGGGGCGTCAACGCGCACGAGCGACGACCGTTTGATGCGGAGAAATTGCTTTCCGCGACTACCGGACGATAAATACTTGCGCCGTTTCTCGTTGTTATTCATTACAGCGATCTTATTATCCGTTCTTTATGGTCCATTTCTCCAGAGCATAAGGTAAAGCGTTTTACTACGGACGGCGCGCGTGTATCACAGACGACGTTATAACGACGTTTTCGCCGAGGCGCTTTCCACCGTTTGCTTGCAATTTGGTGAACGTTCTCCGGCCTTATCGTGGCTAATGTCAAAATTAGAATATCTAAGATTATATCTTGGCGAGAAAGCTTCCGTCGTGAAGAATCACTTTTTGATCAAACTCTACAGAATGGTTCATGAAACTTGAGCAAGTCGCATCTCAAAAGTCAATATTGATATAACTGATATTTATAATTTAGGAAATATGTTTTTTTTTTAATAATTCTAAATGTAGATATTATGAAGAGAATAGTGTAAACCAAGACAACGGTTCATACAATTTCTTATTGCGCATCTTACATATCGTGAGAATGAGAACAGACAGTCTTGAATTAAAGGAAATTTATGGCTTGCGTCACGAAAACCGATTCGATTATAGCAATAAAAAGGGTAAGACAAATGGGAGAGGCTCTAAGAACGTAAAGAGACGCAAAAGGCGATTCGCTCCCGTCTTGTAAATACTATATTAAATTGTGGAGAAAACGTTTAACGGAATAGAAATATATCATCCAACTCCCATAAGTCAAAAGGTAATGATGCGTAACCGTATTTAAAATATTGGGGATTAGTGCGTTATGGATATCGGTAGTCGAGAGAATTTGATTTTAGATTGGAAAAAAAGGAAGGGAACGAGACGATTGCGTGAGTGACAAGCGGGGGGGAAGGGAAAAGGCTCGCGATTCCGCGATTGAATTGCTGCGGGAACGCCGATAATCCTCCTCCTTTCTGTCTATTTTATCTCTGTTCCGCTTTTACGCACAAACGCAATGCCCCACGGAAAAAAATAAAAGAAACGGAAATATAAAATCGTGAAATATCGCCAAGGGAGAAACAGGGACGTATCTTCCTCCCTCAAGAAAAATCTAATCGCTTTCAAGAATAAAGTAGATTACACCGTCATAAATAATATTTCTCCCATTTTTCCCTACCATCTCGGAATTTCTACGAAAATCAACCTAAGAAGTTATTATAAAGTTATTATCCCAGGGAGAACCTTCCTTTCGCCAATTTTAGTTAATTAGAATGGATTATCTTCCGCAATTGTGTCCCTAAAAACTCTTTCCGGGCATTTATCAATCAGAAAAAGTATCCGTTTTTTAAGTGCTGATTTTAATATTGAAGTCAAACGGATTTTGGAAACAAGACTAATGAGATATTGTTGTCACCTGTGACACATCGGGGATAAAAAAATCTCTTGAATAGATAAATAATTAAAATCGTAGTTCTCCTACAAAGTATCGATGCAAAATTAGGATGCGCGCCAATAAAAAATTTTCATGTTTTATTATTTGCGCGCAGAGAGCTCATAAATAAACATAATGCTTATAAATATTCATGTCGGAGAAAAGAGAAACAAAAGCATACTGTTGTATCGTATGTATCGACTTGACCCACAGATTTTTGCGGATTAATTATATGGGACGCGATGTCCGACTAAAGATTTCTTGTTCCACTGCAATTTTCCTGAATATACAAGTGATTAACTCCTGGAGATATATAATTACACAGGAAAAACATTAGTTTCAAATTATAACTAATATATTCCATTTAACAATTATTGTTTCATATATAAGCAAGAAGTTATATTAAAATAATAATAATCTTGTGGATATAAGTTAATCTTCTTTAAAGAATTTAATTATTTTAAATTTCAGTAAAATATATTTTTAATTTTTCAATATTATAATGATCACCTAAAAAGCACAATATGATTTCATAATAATAATATTTAAAAAATTCCAATTCTTGATTATTTCAAGATATTATTTTCACGAAAATTATCATTGAATAATAAGATATATTTTTTCTGGATAAAACTATAAAATTTTTTCTTGCAAGTAACGCTTATTTAACGTTACAGTCTCAATTTAATATTTATTGACATTTCGAAAATAAAGATATTCTCAAAAACAAGTATGTTCTTTTTTTTCAATGTAGATTTAGGCATATTTAATATGTTCTCTAAATCTGAAATTAAAGGTTTAGAATTCACGTTTAAAAAATAAAAATTGCTAAAGTGCGACAATAATTCTTTTTTGTAATTCTAGGCGCAGATGGACTCGAAATTGAGAAGATAACCGATACATCAAGTATGGCGCGACCAGCCAATGTCAATACGCGCACCATCACATTAATCATCCAGGCAACATCCGTTTCGGATTCAACCCCAAAGCGAATCTCTATCTGGCAATCAGCCAGTGTGCTCGTGAAACATCTACTTTGTGTAGAGAACGACCACGTGTGAATACTAAATGCCTATACCAATATATATTTGTTCCTTTTTTTAATGTCTTTAAAGTTTCATTTATACTTATTAAATTTATATATTGTATACTTTATCGTAATGAATAAAATACGTAATAAAAGTGCAATTATACTGTTCGATCATTTTACGTCAAAACAAGGCTGCATTAAATACAGCGGATGCTACTCGAAACGTGTGCAAGTGTAATTATTAACTACAATAGAGATGAGATAAAAAGGTAGAGTGGAGTAAGAAATGGCATTCTCTCGTGAGTGCCAGAACGTGGAACGACCAGAAATAAAATTTATCACGCCGGATTCTCAAGCAATGTACTCGCGAGGCAAGGCACTTTTCCGCACCTGCGCGCACGTAACGCGATTATATGAAACTTTTTCGACGATGATGTTTTGAGACGCGCTAGGAGAGGGTGTCAAGATTTTGTCGCGAATCCCGAAGCACGCTGTTAGCCGTGAGAGTGAAACGGAAGGGGGGACGTCTAAATATTCGAGTTTGGAAGAATATTATTAATCGTCAGTGTGTCCGTAATATCCGTTATACCTTGCTCCCGCGAGAGATCGCGAAAAGTTATTAATCTAGTAAACGGAAATTTGACGGCAACATTACGGAAAGCATTTGTAAGTTTCTTTGAGGATGCCGATGTCGAGAATATCAGGCCCAGTACTTTCCTCGCGATGATGCATCGTTCTTCGCATTTTCTTCAAATAAATATCACTATGGTTGCAAAGTTGCATTTTTAAGGCTCTGCACATCAGTCATGAAGGAATGTTAGATATTAGGAACAGGAATTGGAATTTTAAAATCAATTTCCCCAATAAACACTATAGATAAATAATAAGTTGTGTTGTGATTAATACCCATTGTGCGTTACATTCAATACTCATTAAGGAAACTGATTCTAAAATTTTAATTCTTATTCCTGATATCTGATATTCCTTCAGTGTGCATAAGTTACATGCACAGGGCATGCTCCGAGGAGGAGGAAGTGATTTTACTAATACAAAAATGGATCAAAAGAGTAAAATAAAATTTTGTTACATTTTGATTATCGCAATGGTCAAGTTTAACATATGCGATCGCAGTTCAACTTGTGTCACTCATCTCGCAGCAAAGAGCCCGTAATGTTGATCGACATCGAGTAGATCTATTGATGCACCACGTAATGGTATTACGGTGCCACTTTATGTTGTTCGAGCGTGTGTAATCGTCGTCATGTTCGTCGACGTCCAATCGACAGGGTAAGCATTGGAAAAGAGTCCCTCGTCCGTTTTCAAGATAAACGTCAGAACATCCACAACATTTTTGTGCTGGAGTGCCAAAGTGCTGTCACCCTGTGTTTCATATCGCACGATTCTGATCGATACTTCCGTCCCGGTTTCTTTTCTTGCTTACAGGATTCCAAAACTTTCATTGCAATAAAAACAAGTACAGTACAACGAATAACTATAGTGCCACACTTTCACATGCGTTCGTATATGTAACCGTCATTCAGAAAGTAAATTGCGAATAAGATTATATAAAAGAAACGTAAACATTTTTACAGTATTTTCTTTACAAAAGCTTTACAAAAATTTTCTTTGGAGAATAATTAAAATTAATACGAAATGTATTACGTTTATTCAAATTTCACTTTTTATCTCTCTATTTTTCATATATTTTTATATAATTTCCATTTTAATGACTTGAATTTCGCGATTCAGTTTTTTTTTAACTTGAAAGCAATAGGAAAGTCGATGCCAAAAATCCTAGTCCTCTTCAACGAGAATAATGAAGACAAAATTATCACGAGGAATAATAAAACATCAAATATATAGATAACGAATACTTGGGACGAGAATATAAGTACAAATATCGATCACGGTACTAGAAACGAAATTTGGCGGGCGATACTCACGCCAAGGCCTAGCGCTATCCTCGTATCGAAATCACAGACGTTTCATCTCGAAGAAGAGAGAAAAAGACAAGGGAAAAGAGGGAGTTGAGATCTCTTCCCGGGATTATTTCCATTACGGAAGATTGTAGTCAGCACGCTTCGGGTCACGTCGATCGAAATCAGATGCCGACACGACGAAAGCGACGTCCAATGTCGTAACGTCACTGCATCGTGGCGAATAATGTATTATCATACAATTATCCAAATTATACAATTATACTTGAGATTGAGCTTATCGCACACGTGCGTGCGTAAATGAGAGGGAGAAAAAAGTGACGAGGTCTAATCGTTCAAGATTATTGATACGGAAAATCGATGATGTTACACGTGCCACCTTATACGCCCTATTCCCCATAAGCGGCGTGATCGATATGCCAAACTTCGACTGCAACTGCCCGATAATATTCGCCGAAAATAGGGAGAGAAGACGAACGAGTTTGCGAAGAGGGTTGCTGGAATAATGACAAGTCTTATAACAATGTATTAAGCGAGATTACTGTGGAAAGCGGACAAAGGGCGACGGTATAGAGGGCGTCCAGGAAGGACAAGCGCCCGATAAGTTAGAGAACGCCAGAGTTGCGTAAGCGCGTGTATCCGCAAGTGTGTGTAATCCTTTCCGGAATAATTATTCTGTATTTTTACACATCTGTTTTCTTTTCCTGAATAAACCTATTTTGTGACTAACATCTCTACATTACTTTCACCCGCTTTTATTCGCTCGCCGTGCGTTAGGAAATAGATCCGGTCTCTATAATATATACTCGTATATACGCGAGAAAAAGATATGGTTCGAAAAATGAAGCGTAAATTCCGTATTCAATTTTGCAAAAGTTTTGCTTTCGTTCTTCCGTATAAAAATAACTCTTTGATCGATTATTCTTTCATTTTATTTAAAACATTTTGGAAAATTTTAAAATTGTACGTAACACAGAATACTGCAGAAAATATAGAAACCTTTAAAATATGACGTTTCATTATAAAATATCAAGTTATTAAAAATTTTATTGACGTTATGAATTTCAAAAATAGTGTCTAAAATATCTTTTTTCAACGCAGAAAATTAATTCGTTTAAAATACAAGTGTAGAAACGTTACATAGAATAGAGATAAAATGATCGATTAACGATAATTGAGAGAAAAAAATCTCGAAATCATCAGCTTGTTACGTTAAAAAAATTCCCGCGCGTCCTTTCATTCTCTACGACTTCTAATTTTCTAAAAAAGAAAAAAACTGCTTTCGTTGCACTCTCTTGAGCAGACTGGTGCTCAATTATCGCGAATAGAGCAACGATTTTCGACAAGAGTCGTGGATAGTGACAAATACCCTTCCAAAAAAAGTGAGCAAAGCGAACGTGGCGTAACGAAGATTCCTGGACGTGTTTTTGGCTGGCTGGACCAGAACGAACCAGGCAGGAGGTTAAAAGGGCGAGAAGCAAGGCGAGGCGAGACGAGGCGGTCGACTCAGCCGCTCGAAACCCAGATTACTCGAGCGAGATGAAGCCGGATTAAGAGGACAATCGGTGGGCGGGTAGAGACGCGCGCGACCAAGAAATCACCAAACTAAGTTTCCTAGTTTAAAACGAAAACAATTCCTCGAGTCAGGTTAATCTCGTTCACGCGAATAGTCATAAACTGCGACAAGCCACTTTACGATCAAATCTGGGGAGTCGTTTTTCAAAATGAGGACGATGGAGTCCCGGAACAATTTTTGGAAATGGACACGGCTAGAAATTTATTTTCGGTAGGGCGACCCGATGGTACGAAATTATGCCGACGTTATGGGATTGATCGTCCATATTACAATGGTTCACCCCATATAATTGTGGTTCCAGATGCGACATATGGAGGTGTATAAATCACAGAACGGCGTTTAATGTTTAAATTCAACTTTTAAAAAATATCTGTCTCTAACGTGTGTTTAAAGAGATGAGTACAGGTTTTAAAAGTCAAAGTGCCATTGCTAATTATTTTTTGTTAGAGCAAGTAAAATATTAATGTTAATGTCCTATTTTGATCAAATATTAGAGAAATAGATTGCAATTTCGGTATTACATCTACTGTAAATAGATTGATGTTGAAGCCACATATATGTCTCTTCCACTTACTTGTCACTTGTAATTGTTTGATCGATCGGATGTTATTACGTTACAAATATCCAAACACTCGCGCTGCATTTTACTTATTGCTCATAATTGTAATCTAATCAAAATGTGTACGAATATATAAGATACGTTCAAATTATAAAAAAATAATCTAGATTCCATTATAAAAAGTTACACCGGTGATAAAAATTTCAGCAAATTGATGACTAATGATTTTTAAAGCTTCCTCTTTTTCTCTCGCCCTTTCTTTTTCCTTGTCTCTGCATAAAAAAAAAATGCAAATATATCAATTGAAATTTCTAAACGGGAACAGGGTTTGCGCACGTGGCTGAAATGCGCGGCGATGAAATAACCGGAGATCGTAAATTCTGAATCCGTCGCGTCGTTTCGGCAAACAAATTAACTTCGTCCCCGAAAAAACACGCCGTCCGCCAAAGATCGCCCACCCATTGGCGCGCGGCGTCTCACCGCTGTCAAGCTTACGCGGAGTAATACCGTTTGCGCCAATTTTGCCGGTGTTCGCGATTACCGAGCGCGTGATTTATTCGGAAAGGAGGATTTAAATTAATCCGTCAAAGTAGATGAAAGTACCGATCGCGATTCGCAGAGCTAATCTGCACGACTACGAACCGGCCACGGTCTTCTGCAGTGTGTACGAGCTCGTGCCACGCGATGCATGCTATACTTTCCCTCCTAATTCAATTATCGGAGAATATAATACGACGCGGGAAATTTGTGAGTGTTTATTGTACAATCTCTCAATACGTATTAAAATCAATTATTCTAATTTCCCTAAAAACAAGACGACTTCAGCGTATTAGAATTTTTCGTTATTTATGCAATATAATTTTTTTTTAATTAAAATACAATCCCTACAAAATTCATCATTTTATCAAAATGTAAATTGCATTCAAGTAGTTTAAAATCACGCTTTTAAGACTTGATGTTCCAAATTCAATCGGTTATCTATATAATCGATATTTTTCTTTATATGCCTACAGTCTCAGAATTCCTTCAGAGTCACATTTATCTCCATGTATCGCATTGGTTACGTATATAATTCTATTTATGAGTATAAATTTTAGTGGAAGTGTTAACAGCATTATGAATATAAACTCACAAGCATTACTGGTTTAGGTAACATTGAGAACGGTTTCCAGTATCAAAAGATATCAAAGTGATCATGCCTCTCACGCGATAGATAATATAATCAAAGCGTTATAAAAAAAAACAAATTCCAATATATTATTTGTCATTTAAATGATACAATAAGTGATCTTTTTGTACGATAAAATAACAGTAAAAAATTAATATATACGTCGGTACTATTCTCGTTCAAATTGAAAACTCGCACATTTCTGAAATTTTTTTTTATACACATTTCTGTTAAACGTTTCTAAAGTTTCTTTTGATTATACAATACATTAAGCTAAAAATGAAAATCGATACCAAAAAAAATCTTTCCTAAGGTCCTGTAACGTAAATTTTTGACAGAACTTTCCGGCCAATTCCTCTAACGACGTTCTCCCAACTATTTCGTAGTCCCGTCCCTTCCGTAACCGATCTCCAGCCTCGTTTCCGTCGGTGCCTACGTCGATTAACTCCGGAATTGAATTGCCGCGGCAATGAAATCAAGAGAATCGAGAAACGGAATGAAGGGAAGGAGATCGTGCCGATAAGAAAGAAGGCTGAGATTCAGCGAGAACATTTTCGCGGAATTATCGACCGTCATCAAAAGTAAACGTAAAGTTAATTTTTATGTTCTTCTGAAGCCTTTTACACACAAAATCTTACGCATTTTTGGCTAGGTTTATTTTACCGCCTTTTGTACGTTCTGCGAAAGAGTCTTTTGGAAGCAAAGACTTGGGATTCCATTTATTTTCAGATTAAAATTAATTAAAAAAAAAAGAAATAGCAGATACGATACTCGTAATTGTTTCAAAAACGTAACAGAAACACGTATCATTATTTGCGTGATTGTACAAAGTGAACACGAAGCATCGCGATGCTATCAAACTTTAGATATAAATTTCTGTGAAATATCGCAGAAGTGCGACAGTGATTGCAATATGATTATGATAAATTTACATAGGATGAATAAATAAAAACAGTTTAATATAATTACGTTTTTATGTAAAATGATATTTCAATCAAATCTGTATGGAAATTAAATCTAAAAAAATCAATAAATTTGCAATTGTATTTTAAAGTCTTATATAAAATAAATGACTGTTTAAAAAAAATACTGAAATATTATTTTAATATTTTAATATTAAAAGTCATTTATTGGTTCATAACTGATAGAGTGATCTTATGTACTTTTACGTTATTAATTCAGCTAAAAGAAAAGAATCATTTAAGTATTTTTAATGGTAGGTTTCATTATCTAAGCCACAAATTACTGCGCTTGAGAGCACGCATTCAAGAACGGCGTTCAATTCACCTTTATCACATCATTAATTATCACATCGTTCTAGCTGCATAGTTTATACTCTCCGCGGCGTTTAGTACTTCGGAATCCGAAGATGAAATAGATTCTCTTCCGACGAAGCTCTCTCTTGTCGCGTGATATATAGCGACAGTGATAGCTGTTGCAACGACTTCGCCGCGTGGTAATTCATCTACAGTCCGTTTCATTGTTGAAGATCGAATTATTCATTATTCAAGGTACGGCGAATCTATCCGAAACGTTCTCTCGTGCTTTTATTCATTATTGTTCGTTATAAATGAAACATCTCATTTCGCGAGACAGTAATAAGTGATATTTATGACAAGCTGAGATAAATATTTCCAAGATTCAACTAATAAGCAATCAAATTTTTTGCGTCTGCAAAAATATAGAGTATAATAATATACTAAAATATCTGCTATAATATAAAATCAGGATAATTTCCTATTTTCTTTCTAAATAATGCATGAGGATAAAATCATTTTAAAGTACATATTAAATCTTTTGATGTAAAAATGGCATCAAAGCTTGCATTGGTGGTCTCTCAAGCTAGCTTTAATTTGATTTCATTTTATATAAAAGCATATGCGGCCGGAGTTATTGCGCTGCAATATCAATTATCATCGTTGTCATAATCCAATTAAAGAGTGCGTAATAAATACGACATGACTTGTAAAAAGAAAACTTTCCGGAATATGAGATTTGTTTTAATTAATATAAACTAGAACGATATAAAATTGCGCCCATTTAATTTAATGTAAAATATTTGTTCGACAGAGATGTATGAGACGTGCGGAATACAATGGTCATTTTGAAAGTTTGCTCATCGAATTTCGGAAGAGTACATTATATAATATTATCGTTGAACTATGCAAGATGAATATTAAACGAGCACAATCCACTCGCATTTCTACTTTAATAACATCATAGATATTACGATATCGCGCGATATTACATTCCTTATCGTCTATCTTTAACTTTTTAATTTCTGGCACCACAGACCCAAAAAATAGCCAATATCATGAATAAATTTTTTACATTTGATATAAAAAATTATTGAAAAATACGCGCGCGCAATAAAAATCAAAAGTAGCATTACATAAAATAATGTAAATTTAATTACAAAATTAAAGTTAATTAATAATAAAATGCAAAGTAATGTGAGAAACGCACGACAATATGGGCAATCAAGATAACTTGACACATTTTTCTTCTAAATAGTGCATGAGGATGAAATCATTTCGAAGTATGTGTTAAATCTTTCGATGTGGAAACATATAATATCGAAACTTGTATTAGTCTTTCAAGCTAGCTTTAACTTGGTTTCATATAAAAGCAGTATATACGGTCGTGGAAATTTATGAAAGTTTTTCATATTTAAAGTGAGCAGCTTACAGCATTCAATTATTTTTATTTATTTTGAGATAACGCCAATGAGGAAGGGGGGGGGGGCTGGCACGCCACACACACACCCTCTGAGAGTACCGAGTTGGCTAATAGAATATTTGACCGGAAGGGGGAAAAACGCAGTCGCGTACGCAAACGGTACGCGCTTCGGCGACAATAAAAATGATTAATGTTTCGACGCTAATTGTAACGTACGGCAAACCATGGGGTATGAGACTAATTCATTAATTGTAGCACCCTTTCATCCGCATACGCACGAGCCCCGCATACGCGTGTCTCTGCTCGAAGGAAAACGCGCTAAATAAAATGGGCAATTTGTCTGCGATAAACGACTGTTATCTCACTGAAAACATTATTTTTTTGAAATAAGAGGACTATATACACTTACGAGACCTCTTACACTTATTGTTAGAGAAAAATATTTGGTATTTGTGACTATAATTGCGTGGTAAAATAATTATAGTTAGAAGCTCTATTTTTATAGTTATTATTGCTACGGTGTTAGTAATAATAACTTTATGTTCAAGTTCTACCAATTATAAAAAAATTTTATTATAAATTAATTAATTTACTATATTAATATTAAAATTAATTTATTTACAGTACATTAATTTTAAATATTTTAAATATAGTAAATTAATAAACTGCTCTAAATTTTAAATGTTATTTAAATAATGGATGAGCATAAAAAGTAGCTTAAACGGTTGATTTAATCATCTCAAACAACATGTATATCTTAAAAATCAGTATTTAAAATTTTTATTTGTTTTTATATTCAATCTTCATGATCGGCGAGAAGCTATTCCAATAATTCAATATTTAAAAATTACATTTTCCTTCATATTTATAAAAAATCAATCCTACAATAAATCCTGTAAAATCTTATCTCTTATTTATATATGTATAATTATATATTCTTATAAAAATTGAGGATACCTTCTACTAATTTATCCTTTAGAAGAATTTCCTCTAAAATTAAAAAAATCCCGAGAATACAATTTTTTAGATGCATTTACTAAGTGGACAATTAAAATCCTCGAAGAATAAAGGTTACTTGATATAAAAATTTAATCTAACATTTAACCTAAATTGTTGGTATCACGCAAACATCTCGCATGAAAGCAAATATATATACGCGTATGTAACATACATACGTATGTAATGTGATAATAGTTTGACTTTGCTGAGAGAAAATGAAATAACATCGTTTGTGTATGTACAAATATTCAGTATCGTTTGTCCTGAGAATTTTAACGATTTTTGAAAATTGCACAGCGCGAACTGAATAAATAATCGGCAAACTCTGTACAATGAGTTCCTGTTTCTAAATATTTGGCCGAGAGACGTTTTTAACGCCGTACGTTTGTACGCCGATCATTCGAATTTGCCGAAGGTTTTATCGAATGTATTTTGATTCCGCGTGGCGCAAACTGAACAAATAGCCAAGTTTCGGTATGATCTGTGCGTTGATTTCTCTTCTCCGAAGTATTTGTCTGAAGGATTTTCGACTAAAGTCGTAAAAATAAAGGTAAAAAAAAGGGCAAGGGTGCTGCGTAAAGTCGGGCTAACGAACGAGTTCGAACGACAGACTCACGTGGACTGAAAATTGTAAAAAAAAAGCGGGAAAATCTCTCTGCGGTCTTACGTACGACCAACTAAACGTGAATTCAGCCTCATCTTGTTACGACATAATGGACTAATTGGCGCGACGCGATCGCTCCAGCGGCGTGACGGTTTAATTAGGAGATGCTATTGAATGGACGGTAACGGATATGGAAATAGTACTAGTGGTACTAACCTCGAGAAAGGACGCTTGCCGCTCAGCTGACGACGCTGTCACGTGATACCAACGCTCTTCCGGCGAGTTCTCACGGATGAAGCCAAGGTGACAGAATTGCGAGAATTACGAGGGCCACTCATGTGTAGAATGCTCGCGCGGCAGCGCGAGATCGAAATGATCTCGCGAATCGAATCGCGAAACACAAAACGACATCGTAACGAAGGAAAGTAAAGAAATATCCAGTATCTTCGCGAGCGACTACATTGTGGGACACATGGATGTTGTCGCACAGAAAAATTAATCACATTTCACTTGCCACGATATATTCTCGCAAATCAACAGTCACAGGTTTCCTGCCCATAATTACCCAAGTTACAAAACGATCAACGGATAATCAGTTCGTATAATTGCGATGATCGATCGATGGGTTGATTAATCGCTCGATGATCGCACTTGCGTTTATCAAAATCTCTGCGTTTCTCCTTCGAGCGAGACTTCAGCGTGACTTCGACTTCGCGTACTAACTTCCGTGACCTACCGATCAACAAACTTCGGCGTGAAATCGGCACCGAAGATCCCTCCAAGACGGCGTCCCGACGACACGCGATTTCTCTCTCGCCTACGAATGTTTTCGACCAGACTGACTGTGGCGGTGCGACCGCGTGGCAGAGCCTTATACGGGCTGGCACGCTCACCCCCACTCAGTCAACTGTCTCGAACCACCCCCGCCGCCAGTAACCTTTGGTTCGCCCCAACACGAGCGTTCGCCCGTATCGCCCTTCAGGTACACGACGTCTCAAAGTTATCGGCCATAAAGAGCACGAAAGCAAGGTTTCTTAACCCCTAACAGATGTTATCTTCTCTCTCATTCCCGCGTTTTCGATAAGGAATTAGGTACCACGAATTTTTAAATGTACACATTGTTATCTTTACGATATATATGACACGAGAGATTACAATGAAGACAGAAATTAAATTTAACTGATACCGGTTGATTTCTCAAATTTTGTCGAAATTTTTCTGAGAATTCCCGAATTTTTAATTTATTCCAAATTTTTAATAAAATTAGAGAATTTTTTAATGTAACTTTAAAATAAATTTATTTTATCATCAGCGTTTCTTAATGTTTTTTAATCTCAAAAAACTATTTGAGTTTTAAATATTAAATTTTAAAAAGTATTGACAAATATAATATAAATTAAATGACATATAACGATCTGTCTGCAAGCTCACTGGAAAAGTACAGAACTCGAAAGGTGACACACAATATTAATTAATGAAACAATAAGAAGTATAATTATTATTGTGAATTATCTACATATATGTATATAATAAATTATATATTACGTATTTATGCAAAAGGAATTAATATTAAGTTACATATTAGTTGTAATGTACGTGAATGTGCATGTCATGTAATATTTATTGCTAATCGATTGTCAATACTTTGTATTATCAAGAAAAAAATAATAAAAATAATAATTTTGTCAAAAAGAGATAAAATTTAAATTTAAAAACATAATTTTTAAAATTTTCCCGAGTATCAATAAAATTTTATCAAAAATCCATAATTTTTAAAGACAAAAAAACCCTGAAAATTTCAAATTTTCCCGGTTTTTCCTGCCAGTAAACACTGTGACTGGAAATGTATAGAGAATTAATATAGAAAATTAGTTTCGAGTATTATATACATATCGAAAGAAAATTACATACCATCACAATGGCTTCGTATAATGCAAATGAGAGATATTAAAAGATCTGATGGAAAATTATAACGCACGTAATGTGCAATAAATATTAATGTGTATATGTTAAGTAAACGTTATTTTAAAAAATTCTGAATGCTTTGGCATTCGAATATTTGAAAGAAATTTGAAAGAAAGATAATTTTATTTCTTTGTGTTATTATTATGTTACTATTACACATTTTATTAAAATTAGAAGAAATAAATGTTTCAAAACAAAATATTTAAAACTTTTCATATAACATGCTACAATTTACATTAATTAAAATTTTATATTTGACGTATCAAAATATCAACAATTTGTCAATAAATAATTAACTTTTTTTAAATAAATAACCAGTTTAATACCAATATTATTTCTTCAATAAAGAATCATCTATTTAAAGCATCGACAACTTTTATTTACCATCATGCCCTTTGCAATAACTACTAACTGAAAGTTTGTGAAAACATACAGATTCAGTAAACATCAGTCTAAAATAAGTGACTTCTCGCAAAGTTTTATTCTCAAAATACAGTCAACGCTTTCCTGCATGATATATTATGTTCGTTATAAATCGCTTTTCGGGGGAAGCTGTAGGAAGCTATCTCTGCTTTCGTCAGTTCCGAGATGCTCGGTATACATGGACGGAGAATCGCGATACTACGGTTGTTTGCAACTCGTGCAAGGGGCTGCAAAATGCAACCCCTAACGTGCCATTTCGGCAAAATATGGCAGTAGTTTTTACTGAGCATAGTACGTGACTGGTGTAAGTCGGAAGTAAGAGGATAAAGAAACGTAATAACGCGGAAACACAGTAACGTAATAATGCGGATTTACGCATATCGCGGTAAATTATGTTTGCACGATGACAGTAAAATTCTCTCGATGTTTGGATGTTCGTATCGATTTAGTATAAGCAAAGAAACAAATTATTTGATAACCGTGGGAAAAATTTTAAATAATAACTGATATATAATTGATAGCAAAAATAATCCCTTTTTTTATAGGTCAATGATTCTAGAACTCGACACTGTAAAATTAAATATAAAAAATTCTTTTTACGTGTATGTAAAATTTTTTTTAATAATAGATAATTGAATGATCGACCTTTAATTCTAATTAGATGAGCGTAAGTAATTAAAAAAATGCGATGATGCAATAAACAGTGAAAAAAGTGATCTTCGACAATAAATGGCCAATGCGCAGGAATGCGCATGCGGTGTGAAGAACCAGGAATTTCATTATAGTATCACTGAATTTCCAACAAAAGCGGCATTGGATCTGCCACGTTCGCGTAAATAAACAATGAGCTGTCGATAATGAAGCGTTCGATTCGCGCTGCATACGCGCGTACACGCGTGCAACGCGTGATCGTAACGTGTTGCAATTATACATACATAGCAACATAAAACATTAACAATATTAACCAAAACGTTTGATACCGCAGCTAGGATGTAATGACCCGTAAGCCACTGGATTAAACAGCATTAGTATAATATAACATGGGTTACAATGCACTAATTGTGTCAAGAACGTGACAGGAATCAGCATCAAGAGAATGTAAATGGCGATATCGTTATATCACGGTCGTTTCTGCAGGAATACAACGGCGTAGCTGGTTGCCACACTTTTTCTCCACAGTTTCTGAGCAAAACTTTCTTCCTGTTTTGTTTCATTTTTAATTTGTTATTACGGTGTGAATATTTCATACAAATTATATTTCTTCTATATAACGTTTTTATATTATAATGGAGAACTTACAGTCGAGGAAGTTAACATATTCTCTCGATCATTCGTCCCACCCATCTTCGTTGAAGAGAGCTCGCTCATCGAAGCACACGTGAAAAAAAAAAGTCACAATTCGATAACGCTACTAATTGACCAAAATCCTTCGGATTGCGTAACGGAAGTAATCGATGGTAAATAGCGCGAATACGTTTTCTCTCGCCAACGGGAGCACGTGCATAGAATTAGGAATTAGGTATTAGGTTAAATTACTCCGCACCGTGCAGAACTGATTGATGATGATTTCCGGTTTTCGCGATTGGCAATCTTTATTTCGCCGTAACTACGACTGTGTCTTTTCTCATGGAAATACGAATGTTAATCGCGGTTATAGAAATATCACGTTCAATGGAAACAATAAAAGCCGCTGTCCAATTAAACGCTGGAAGGTACGCGCATTACAAGTTAATTAGTTGCAATTATTATTTCAATTATAATTGTGCGATTAAATGCTGAACGCACACGGGCGCTATTAATCGTGGTTAATAATACACCGCGTGAATAACACTCGAGCTGCGAAATTCCACTTCGATCCCTTCTTTGCGAAATTGTTTACGCGATGTGAATAATGCCCCGACTATGAAATTCCACCTCAATGTTCCTTCCTGTGATATTCAAACGGCATTCGCGCGACGTAAACAATTAATGCCGTTACGCGTTTGCCTTAATTAATGTTTTTCTTGTCTCTCGGATAGAAATTACACGTCAAATGTAGCTCGTCTCGCGAAAATTGTTGTTTGCACAAACCCTGGATATAAATGCTAACTTTAATTGGCTTTAATAAAACACGTCACCTTTCGAAATCCATTACAAATGTATGTAATAAGTCTCATAAGGGAATTTTTTACACTTCTCTATCGTTTATCAGTTCTTTGCTCCAAAATGGATTTAACCTAAAATATAAAAAAAAAAACTCTGCCTATCCCATTTGGGTAATCCAGCAATTTTTCGACGTTCTTCCGACGTCTGCTATCGATTCCCTTTACCCCGTTTTCGCGGGGCATCTATTAAATGGCGGTGCCATCGCGCCATCGCGTGGAAGTTACGCGGCTCGCTCGGGAGCGGTTAACGCTCTATCACGTCCGCTTCATTTCGGAAGGTATTTAAGATGCACTCGCGTGCCGCGGCGCGGTGAATCACGCACGGTTGTCCGATACCGTAGCGAACGTCGGGCCTCGCATAAGTTTTGCGGCACGATTCGCGCGCTCCACGGTGGAACAACTGCGGCTCTTCGCTATCTGGTCCCGCGTGCCACACTTCAGCTTCGGTAACGCGACCGTTCGCTTCCCCTCTTCCTCTTTTCTCCAAACCGGAAGTTGTCTTTGCATGCACATCAGCCCCGGGGTAGTACGTTCAGAAATTAACGATTCGGTATCCGACAACGCGAGCCAAGACGTACCGCTTTTCGTTGGACGGGAAACGGAGCAACGACCCCTCTTTGTTACGTGGACACGATTGAAAGAAATTAATTAACGTTGCATCCTCTAGATGTCGGAATATAGAACGTTAAACGCAAGAGAATCTATTTAACAATATACTTTTTTTCTATGGCAAGCGTATTTAAAGCCCATCTCATTCTTTAACGTTACAACCGTTATTCCGAGAAGTTGTAGTTGCGTACACGCCTTCCGTCGGCAAAGTTTCGCTCTCGTCGTTCAAAGCTTTAATTTTCACGGACGAGGGAAAGAGCCCGCCTTTATTCCGCGATCAAAAGAAACACTTTTCGCGGCCGGCTGATTCAATTATCGTAAACTAGTCCACAAAAGTCTCGACGCGATTCGTTCCAGTCGATTCAAGCAATAGGCACGAACGCGCCAAGTTTCTCGCTTACTTGCGTCACTTTATTTATCGATTGTTTCCTCTAATCTCCTTCACACTCTCACTTCTTCTTACTTCGCATTCCGACTTACAAATTGACAATTTTCTCCCACGGCTGTTGAATTATTCACAGAAAAATCGTCCTAACTTCAACGGTGTACTCGATGCGCTGTAACATGGAAGCGGATGCACTGTGAGTGCACCACACTAATTGCTGCTTCTCTAGACACTCAGAGCAATTTGAGTGAACGTTTTAACGAGTAGCATCCGCATCGCTTTGCAAGTTTAAAGGCTACATGTCACTCGGGATCTACGGAAAATTAGCACAACCGACATAGCGCGTGTACATTACGTAATGAAAAAAAGCAATTCGATCGTTTGAGAAAAGAAAGATTACAACGATCAAATTTTACTTTATAATTTTTCTATTCCGTGTAAATTTGGGTCGTGCTTTTTTTTTAGCAGAGAGATTAAGATCGTGCTATCACCGTCTCGGACTTCTTGCAAAGTCTCGGATACGTTTGTAAATTAAACCGCTTCGAAATAACTGACAATATGACTCATCGTAAGATTCTTACATCGCTGATTTTGCAATTGTACGTCTTTATAAAAGTCGGCTGTAAAAAGTTTCTTAAAGTGTCATGTATTATTACGAACCGGGAAAGTATATCCATCCAACATGAATACTTTACTTTTAAAAAATATGCGTTTTCTTGCCCACCTCTCATTAAATTTAAACTTCACATTACGAATTTAATTAATAATACGTCTTCCCTATGCTCATTTATTACACTGGTGCAATTGTCAAACAAATTTTTTAAGAATGTTCATTGGTCGCAGGATAGAGAAGTCCTCGAGAGAGTTTCTAGAAATCTTCTAATTCCTGTAGTCAACTAATATGTTTGAATTTATCGGGCGACAAATGTAACAGTATCCTTAGATTTTCTTTGCGAAAATCTGCGATTGCAATAATGAAAATGAATCCACTGCACTTTGCACTTGCATTACAGGTTTCATAGTTCAAAGGACAATATGGGCGTATCCGATCCGATATTTAAAGAGGAAAAAAAAAAGAAACCGAGACGTCGACGTCCAGAGACTTTTTATCTTTTCAATGCGGCTGATTTACACATTCTACGTGACAAACACGCTTCCTCCTGGCGATGCGTACGGCGACCGTACGTAATGCAATAAACGACGGTCGACCCGACGGGGGTCGCCCTGTGGACATTAGGGTTGTATTTCACTCGTTGATGTAGTTGGCTCGCACAATTCGCCCCGCTATATATAAATGCTACCGTACACATATTTTACACCTATCTATACCGCCAACTATATTTAGCTATATTTGCGCACATGCAAAATCGACCGTTAGGTACATTTATACTGGTGCGAATTTTCTCGCTAAAACGTGCTCCAATTCGCAGCAGCACGAAATGTTCCCGACACGAAGATAATGAACCGACTATCCGTCTATGTCCTACTTCTTCGTTCGGGTTCTATCTGTATGCAAAAATGCGGACCTTGTCATTTATAAAAATTAAACCGCAGATAGGCGCACCGCGTGCGCTTTTTCAGTCTGACTATATCAGTTTTAAAGTTCTTCAACTTCTCAGTTCTTCTTTATAGTTACGATTATAAATGTACAAGATATAATAAATATTTTTTTATGAATTTGACATTTATTTGATAAAATTTACTAGGTAAATTTTTCATCATTTATATACCAACTTTTCTTCCATTTTAAAGTTAAAATTGAAAACATTTACGTACGCATCATATTAAGATCTGTTTAAATTATTGCATTATTTATTTGGATTAAAAAAGAAATTTTTCCTCTCTATTTATATAGTTTCGACTTAATTGCAGCGTCTTGTAAAACAAAAGAATCCAAATGTTGTATATTATCGGTAATAGAGAAATCGAATAATATAGCGGTAAGTCTAATTTCCGGCATCGCGAGATCCAGCTTGATTGCCAGACAAGCGACATAATGGCGACGTCACAGGACAAATGGCCATTTATTCAAGGTTGACAGATAAGCTGCCTCAAGGCTTCAAGGTTTGAGCGATACCATGTGATTAATCGTCTTACAATTAATCATCGAGCATTTTTGCTGATAATTAATTGGCCGAACCGGAGTATTGATAGTTGGACAAATGAAGCGAGAATGTTTTAGGTTTCATGCAACAATCTCTTAATCGCTGAGTCATACTTTTGCGTTGTTAACTCACTAGAATAGATGTTCCGATATTTTCTTGTTCTTTGACGTGAGAAAGATGCAAAAAAAGGGAGTCGTGCTTTTAAAAAGCGAACAAGCGGATCGACGAAGCATATCTATGTTTATGACAATAGAATCAACACGCAAATGTAAGCCGTAACATCATATAATATACTGTTACCCTTGGCACATTCCAAGTATCTTTCATGCAAGATCTTTTTTCGTGTTCGTAACCCAGTTATTAAATTATCAGGTTCTTTATCGAGCATTGTCTTATTTGAACCCATAATGGCTACATTAAGCTTAAGAATCTAAAGTTCAGTTTAATGTTATATAAAATGCGATTGAGTAGACTGTTCAACTGCTCCTTAATGAGCAAATAATTTCCAATTATTTTTTATTGCGATAAGTTTCCGATAATCTTTTTATTATTATGAGATTATAACAAGACAATTTTTTATCACGTCTATTCTTTTTATGTATACGCGAGATACAGCGAACAACTTTAAACAACGACCACCGAGAAAGAATTGCCTATACATACCTCGAAAGTTATCAGTTTGAACGTACGTAGCTTAGACACAGACTAACGTGCATCGCGGTCTGACGTTGAAGGACATGTCATTACTCTCTGTCTCGATTTCTTGCCCCACCGCATGCACGACTACTTGACTTCTTGTCGTACGCGGCATGTTCTGCTGCCTCGCATGTTCGCGCATTCTCGGCGAATTAATTACTCGTTTGTACTTTCCGAAAATTACGCGGTTTTAAATGTAATTTTTTTTCTCCTCCCAACGAAAGGGGGAGATTAGATTTACTGCGCGGATAAAGAACTGCAAAAATTACGAGCATTAAAGTCTTATAAAAGTGTAATCTTGTTGTGAAGGAAATCCGCAATTAAGAAAGCGCTTTTGAAAGTACTTTCCTCGGTTAACGCGACTCGCATCGCTCGCAGTTGAAGCCATTATTACCTGCCATTATTTATATATTTGTAGCTAAAAAAATCGATCTTACTGATCCGCAGAATGCGTTGTCAAAATATACGACAGTTACGGCACATTCTGTATACAATTTTTGCAAAAATAGCAAAACCAGTATTATTTCAGACAGTTGGTTACCGTTATCATGCGCGAAAGAAGTTTCTCAGTTGTTTACTTACCTTTTTGTAACGCGTTTTGCCGCCTTCTCTTTTCCTTGTTGCAAAATGCCTCTTGCTGTCTGCAGCGTGCACTCCTGCAAGTTCATCGTCTGTAACATAAGAAATCGGATTATTAGACGGTTTGTGGTCATAAATTTAAGAAGCCATTAAGTCTCAGTTTATAGAAGCGAACAGAGTTATTATACAAGTTATGACATCTGCATAGAAGAAGAAAGAGGGGAATAATTTTAAACGTTTTTCAATCGCAATGAAATAAGTATTTGTTATTATTATTAATAAGTGGGGGATGAATTAGAATCTATATGACTCAAGGTCGAAGCCCGGTAGGAAGGCGAAGCGGCTAAGGCGCCGTAATTCAGTAGTGCAGCAGTATGATTAGGCGAACGTATCATAGTCCTTCGCGGGGTAAATCATTGCCCGCAGATTGAACGAACTTGGTGTACAGGCGTACGGTGTACACGTCTATTTTTAAGGTGAGCCCACGGCGAAACGAGATCGATTATCGCGTCGGACGGCTGGCATGCGAGGCAACCATTGCAAGCCCTTCCTTCGGCATCAGGACCTTCGTCCCGATCGCGAGACGATAATTTCTAAATTAAGCCACCGAGTCGCCACCCGGCTCACGAAGCGCGCCTTTCAGTTTCGGCATCGTCACGTTATTAACGCTATATCCTGCTCGTCTTATCCACTATATACGGCCCGGCTCAAATTGCGTGCTAAATCAGTGCAATATTTGCCTGGCTTTCACTGTCATCGAATTACTTATTTTTAGAATGAATCGCATCACACGCCGCGAATAACAGAAAAACGGTGCGCTGACGAGTGTTTCAGATTTTATAGAAAATTCATCATTATTCATAATTATCATTTTATTAACTTACTAGTATGCAGATAGGCTCGTATAAATTTTTCCAATTACGTATGTAAAATTATTTATGACTTGTAAGGTACGTTACCAAAAAAAGATCCAATTATTCGCAAAAAATGCGAAATATGGCATGATAAGTAATGCAATGTTAACGAGAGTGCGCACAACTTTCAGTGGGTCTATAAAAAATACAACGACGCATCGTAAAAAAAAAAAAAAAACCGTTTGTACAGAGAAACGCTTTCTCGACAAATGGATCGTGACGGAAAAAGCTCGATTGAGAGGGCTAATACATATTGAATAGAGAGGCAGCAAAATGCACCTCTTCTTGAAAAGACAGAGAACGAAAGATGTGCAAAATATTTATACGCATATAACTAACTTTCTCTTTTAATATGTAGCAACGTTAATAAAGCAAAGCTTAATTAATTAAATAAAAGTAATGAAGCAAAGTTTGCTTAATGTTAAACTTCAAGTTTGATGAAAATTTCATTCATTATTTGTAAATCATGTCTAGTAGAATTTTCACACACTCCATTTTAAATCAAAGAAAATACATAACAAACTAACATTATTATTTTTATTTAAAACATGTAAAATTTAATTTGTGTTTTAATAATTGCGCCGTAATATTGCACTTTCATTAGCCCTGTCTAATTTTCATATTATTTAAATTTCAAGAATTCATTGTTTTACTACATTTGTGACCTTTTTTATTTAAAAACTCTAATCAAAATATTTTTTATACATCTAAAAAAAGATTATCTCAATTTGCAACGTCATTAATCTATAATAAAATCCGGGATATTTAAAAGAAAAAATAGTAAAGTCTGTTCGACAATGGGAGCTGTTAAATTGCTTTGCACAGTCATCATTTCTAAATGAGACACAAAAAGAAAAATTATAACGTTGTTTAGTAGTCGGAAAAAATATATACTTAAGTTTATGTAAATTCCATTGTACTTAAGTTTTGATGACATATTAACTAACTGTTAAATCAATCGTTTGCCAAACATTTTCTAATGAAAAGAGTTTATATTACCTAATTATAAATTGTTAAATCCTGCTCAAGCGCTTAAACTGTTCATGCGATCAAAAATTTAGATACACTAGCCACAAACATTCATTATTGTTTATCGCGATTTTTCACACGTGTTATATTCGCCTTGATCGCATTTGATTATGTCGTTACTCGCCTTATCCAGTGAAGTCGGGAACGGAAAGTGGACGATGTTAAAGATCGCAGTTCTATAAACAAAATGTCATCTATTTTGGTCGTTGTTGTCCCGTGAGTGTCGATATTTAACCTTTAATGTTCCTGCTTTCTTGTAACGTAAATACACCTGCTCGTGTGTACCGCACAATCTCGAGTCTCATAAAAATTAAAAATTACCGTCGAGTTTGCAACAACTCAGAAATCACTGACTGAAATAAATATCAGATGCTGCCTTTTGAGGTGACCGATCGTTTTGTGCAGTATTGACCTTATCACGTGCCTTGAAAACAGATGAATAACACGTTTTTCAACTTTAATCTTTCCATTGCTTTTCAAAAAAGATAGAACGTAAAAGTGATTACGCTGATGTACAAAATATAAAGTAATTTAAAACAATCAGTTATATTTTTTAAAATTATGGGAATAAGTAAAAAATTAACAAAAAGTTGAGCAACAAAAGAGAGATGTGATATAATTATTTATTCTTTTTTATATTAAAGCAGAATTAATCGCAGTGTTGGCTGCTTAATTATTGTACAAATTATTAATTTATCTTTAAATGGATCGTGTGATATGGATCGTCAATACATTTCGACGAAAAACTCGAGCGATATGAGGTTTCGATATTCACGAGATTACGAGATAAAAATATTCTATAAGCATAAGGCTGCAAAAAAAAATTTTGTCACGCACAACGCGGAGACCGTCGTGCGAAGTTTCCCACGCGCTTCACGTATAAAATTTCTGGAAAATCGCGGCCCACTACCTTCATCTTTCGTCCTCGTTTGCATACTTGGACGTACCGTTAACTTAAGAGTGCTTTTTCCTCGCTCTCCACTCCTCTTCTCCACCTTTCCCCTCTGTTAGAAATATTAAACCATCGAAAATAGACCATCGACGGCGCGCGCGATACGTCGATAGCATCTTCTTTTATTACAACCCGGAATATTGTAATCATGCGCGACCCTGGCTTATACGATAGCAGATTTTATCGTAGAGTACATTTGAGAAGAACCTTGATACAGCTTAAAGCAAAACCAGGTGTGAGCTGGTGTGAGCATGCTCCAGACATCGCACACACATACATGCACAAGTGCGCATATATACATGTGTAATGTATGCCATGTGTTGATGACTAATTGTAAGTCTAAAAGTTCAATTATTTATTTTCTCTGCTCAATTGATTATCCTAAGAAAGTATTACCTATGTGCTCCTATCCATGTCGGCATTATTCTATATAAAACAATTACAATATAAAATAATAATGTAAAATATTTTAACTCGTCATTACAAGTATTCCGGCTGATAGAAGTTCTATCGATAGAAGTTTCTATAAATTTCAAAGATAATTAAATCATGCTATAATACACTTAATTTTTTATCTAAAATAAAGTAAACCAAGAAAATACAATTATATTAGATCAATTGAATACAACCGCATTTTCATTTATTTAAAGTGCTTCTTTTTTTCACATAGTACCTTAACGTTTAATTTTTATCTTCTATCATATTTTTAAATTATGCTAATTGATCAAATCTTTCATGACACGTAATATTATAAATGCATGTTTGTGGCGTACTTGTCGACTGTATCTTTTCCTCTTGCGCTTACAACGTCTCTAAAAATTCGAACGATAATACATTTTTCACTGTGATGATCGATACTGTAATTCCCTCCACGCGCGACCTCATGAAGTTCAACGCATCATCGTTTTTCGCGCTTGACGAAAGGAAATCAGCTGAGTCACCACCGATTCGTGCCGGAAGAATGTTACGAACTTTTTTTTTTACTTGCGTGCTCACATGTAATCGATTTGACCATCGTCGAATGATTTATGTTTCGACGATAATAGTACAACGGTGACGAGACAACACGTACTGCTCTGACAATACTCGAATCAAAGTGGCAACTGATACCCTATCGTATGAGACATGAGCCCTCAATAAGCAAGACATTCTTGCTGACATGAAAGAACATTTAACGTAAAAGTTAATTTTTATAGCTGAAAAAGTATAATACTAAATCTCTCATCATTTTTGAAGGAACAAAAAATAATAAATTATGTGTAATATAAAATTTTATTTGTAATTTATAGAGAGCTTTTCTTTTGTGTAACAAAAAAATATGTACGCTAAGAAAAAAATTTTTTAATTTTAATAAATATTTATTCGAAAAGTACTAATGAAATATTTAATTACATTACATAAATATTTACTCTATAAGAAAAAATAATACTTAAATTAATGGTTCTTGTATTAAACAAATATATATTTGCATTTAAATATTTTATTAATATTATTCGGATAAATATTTATTAAAATTTATTAAAATTTAGTAATTTTTTCCTCTGTGTAGTACTTTATTTACGCTTTTCGTTTCAAACGTTAATAAAGTAAAATAAAACATATATATACATTATTAAGTTGACAAAGATAAAAGACTTGATATTTTTTAAATGATTAAGACAACAAACGTGCGTCCAATGTAAACGAGAGATCCAAGTCAAATATCCAGATTTGACGTCAGATTTTCCAAGCGCATATAGAACGGAAAGAATTTAGCACAGATTACTCGGTAGATAAATCAACGTACCTTGCTGACGGAGTAGGTTGTCCAAGCGGTGTAGGACGTCATCTTTACTTTCTCGAAGACTTCCGGGTAGATCCGTACACACATCCACCGCAACGATCCAATCAGCGTACCACTGCTCGCCTTTCCTCGTTGGCATGTTACCCGCCACGTGTGGAAACCTAAAGCAAATTTAATATTAGTCAGGACAAATTATACGAGACGAAAGGCACTTTTTATTTCGAATGTAACTCGTACGTCAATAAATTAATTATTGGGGACTTGATTTTTATTTTTTATTCTCGGGGATGACTTTGCGGCTACTGACTTCTTCCTTTATGATAAAAAAATTATTTCATCTATGTTATAAATAAACAAGAACATATACGCACGTACACGTGACAACTGCTTTGTATTGTTATCAAATACTGATATTAAACACGCACCTCGGAGTATAATCAAATTATATAATCAAATCTAAATGTCCTGTAATATTTAGTCGCAACCAAGCCACTCGAGTTCTTCGAGTTGCGTGTAAATTTGCAAGGAGGATATTACGTCACACATTTAAAACCAAATTTATGATTAGAATGATAAATGCAAATTTATGATTCTCGCGAGAAAAGATCGTTCCCACCGCTTTGGGAACGATATAAAAAATATTGATTGCATGCCAACGTTTTTTCGTTTTATATATAGTAACTGAAATAAACGACTGGTATAAATATCAGAAGATGTGTGTACATACCGATAACCTTTATTAATATCGTTATTATTAGTTTATTACTTTTATATTAACAGAATATCAATATTGTCAAATTAATCAAATTGCATTCCCGACGTATATTGTACAAAAAAATGACATAAAAATATGTATGTATATACATATGTGTGTGCGCGTCTATGAACTCAGAGCTTTGTAATTAATTAGTAATATGGTATTGTTATGTACTTTAATTTATCTCTTCTCTATGCTCGTAATTTCTTTTGTGCACCAAGAGTATACTACAAATTTAATTTTATTTCGCAATATGAGAAGTTCAACGATATAAAAGTAACAAAATCGGTATAATATCGGTGTTACCGAAAAATTATGTATATGCCGGTATTATGAAAATTTTATGTTATATACCGGTATTTGACCTCCTTCTACCGATACTGGTATAATTAAAGGCTTTCTGCTTCGTGCTTTTAAACGTGAAGCAGAATAAAAATATACACGCTGCCGAATCGCCAACGAAATTACGTATTCAGTCCCTTCGATAACGAAATACGACCCTCGCGTTGAAACAAATGAAACGCAAAGCCCCGTTAGACCTTTTGTCCTAAATCTCCCCTTAACAAAATGTCAATATCTTACGTCAATGTACCGCGTTTTCGAGGCATGCCAGATACCATGATATCAGCATGAATTTGTAACTACGCGTATACCTGGAGAAAAAATTTAATTGATAAAATCGTGTTTTTAACTTGATTTTTTTTAAGTTGAAGTAAAAATACCTTTAAATATAAAAATTTATTTGGTTTCTACAAATAATGCCTCAAGTATTAATTTTTTTTAAAGAAAATTAATTATATGTTCGAATTATTTCTTTACTTTAAGGAAATAATATTTTAATTTTAAAAAAGTACTGAAATATAGAAAATAATTTAGTTATTTTAATTTTAAAAATACATTTCTTTTATTTAAAAAAAAAAATTGTCTTGAACAAGTCTATTTTTTATTTTTAAAACAGGAACAATCAAAAAATGTCTTCAAATCAAAGAAATTTTTTTTAATCGTGTGTAGCATAAATTTCTTTGATTCAAACAAATAATTTTTGACTCGAAAACATTTTTGTGAGTGATTCTTAGCGGAAAAAAATTTTACAAAAATTTAAAAAATACTACGAAAATCTGCATAAAAATGTTAGAGCTGGACACACTTTTCTAAATGTTCATATTTGTATAATACGTCTTTTCTGCGATTTCTGCCAATCTTTCAATGAAATTTTCAATCAAACTACGAGTTGTAATATTATACACATTTCCAAGTATCCTAGCAAAAAATTTTATGAATAAGTATAAAGTTCAAAAGTAGAAATTTTCGTGGAAATTATTTATATATCGTATTTTTGCAGAGATATTCATTTTTTGTAAAAGTATTTATTTTTTCGTAAAAATATTTAATTAATTGTACTTAATTATAAAAATTAACAAATGTTTCAATTCTAGCTATTTTTTTCCGCCGAAGACTGGGTGTAATTCATGCAGCCAAAGAACATCTCGCGATTATTTTCTCGTAGGGCACGAAAGGGACAAGAGAGATCACGCGATTTCCCGAAATTCCCTTGTGAAATGTGTTAAATTATACAGCAGGTATTTCTGGCGTTCCGTATGCCTCGAATCGCATGTTCGCAGGAATGGAGGATTAACGGCGCTCATTTTTTTTTGTCTTTTTTAATTGAAACGCCGGAATGTCGACCCGCTTTTTTTCAGACGGCTCAATTATCGTTCGCGCGCCGCGCCACGCCGCGTCGACTGGCGGTTTCGCCGCCATTGCGAGATTATCGTTCGCGAGGCGATTAGGCGATTATCGAGACTCGCCAAACGCTCCTGCATTTTTTAGATAAGCGGGAAACGCTACGGCTTTACGCCTCCCCCCTTCCCCTCAACCCCGTAGAACCATCGTTTGAAACGACTAGATGTTTGCGATACGCGTGCGCGCGCGCGCGAAATGAGTATCGTATGCATTAGTCGCAATAACGGTCCAATTTGTCAAGCATTTAATTTTCAAATTCCTCGACACTCATACATATATCGAACGAATAAATTAGACGCCATCTGTCTGGCAAACGCAATAATCACAAGCATCATAGTATCAAAAGTTTCATACGTACAAAATAAATGTGTTTATCAATACATGTATCAATTTATCGACGCATATTGTCTCGCGGAGATATCTCGTGCGATGAATTCTGCGTACAACCTTCGTGCTCACCTTCCGTCAATCCGTTAGGCATGCTACGAGAGAGGAGCCAGCCGATTCACGCATGACGGTCCTCCATATTTTCTCCGCGCGTGAACGAATTTTTTATCGACCCCTTCGTCGATCGAGCGCGCGTCGAATTCATGGCGCCGCGGCCGTTCGCAGAAGGGAAAAGTCGTAGAAGCGATTACTTACCGATAGACGCGACGATAGCGGGCGTGGGTTCCTTTGCAGGAGAAGAGACGGACGATCGCGAGACACTGAACGCGCGCGAGGAACGAGTGCACTGACCAACGGCCTCTACCTTGGCTGCGGGTCCCCGATGCCCGGAGGGCACGAGACCCCGATCGCCCGGGCCCTCGTACTTATTGCATAATCGTGCCGGCGGAGCCGAAAAACGTCCGGTGTGTAACCCAGAAAACAGGCCGCGCCGAAATTACGGGGCACTCGCACGACAACGAAGCGAAAGGAGGGAAAAAAGAAACGGACGCGTACGACGCGCGTGCGACAGCGAAATGACGCGGCGGCGAGTGGCGACACTGCCGCGCGTCTTTAACCCTGAAGTTGGCGAGGGTCGCAAACTTCAAATTATGCTAGAAATGCGCGATTTACAAAATTAGATACGCGTCGCGATTGCGATCTTTGCAATGAATGTCATGCATATTGCATTGCTATTTTGATTATGTTTTAAATTTTTCTTTTTATTTTTCTGCATAAATATTTAAAGAATAAATACTGAATTACGAGTTCAGTCTTGAGCTACACTTACAATTTTAAATTGTGATTTTAAAAATCCAACTAAAGACCTATTAAAAATTGTATTTTTCGTTGCACAATTCAAGAAAAAAAATCATCCATAAATTCTATCGTTATCACCCAAATACGGTAAATAATCTGTATTGCGTTCTTCTTTTTTTAACGCAAGCTTCCAGAGTCGTTCACAAGAGAAAAAGTTAATTGTCAAAGATAAAAAAAATAAGGAGAAATATGGCTTTTGCGCTCGTTTTTCAATAAAATACGCGTTTCTATTAAATCAGAGTATTATTAGTTGCAATATAATTTTAAAAAATATTCTCTCTCTTTCTCTAAAATATGATAATTATATATTATCATATCCCATGTATGGTCGTTTTATATTATCATTGTTATAAATATTATCATTAAAATTTGTTGGAATTACACAAAAAAATATTAAAATAAGATTCAAATCTATTAAAAAGAAGCAACGCAGATTCGATTCAAGGAAAAACAGCACTTTATGTATGCATGCTAATAATAGTTAATTTCTATGTAAATTAAATTTATAAAATAGGGAAAAAAGAAAAAGGAGCAAATTTTTATGTAAATTTATCATCGATAAAGCAGAGCTCCGACAGATTTCCGTTTAATCAGTACATGGTACCACGTAACAATTGCATTATCGAACTGGTTTATATTGTAAGATGGCAACACACCGCACAGAGCTGTGTTATATAAGTTATAGTTGTTAATCGAATACATTTCACGTATTTCCTACCTCATTCCACTCTCTTTGTTCAAGGGGCATACGTGATAACGTTCGATTAAAGTCCGCTCACTTTAACGATATCAGTTAAATCCAGGTTTTCATTGCTGTCGTCGGACGTGATCATTAAAATAGAACTTTGTTATCAGCGCGGAAACCAATAAATATGTACGAAAATATTCTGAAAAATAGTGAGAAAGTAACTAATAATATGTTAATGTTTCGTGACTCAATTACGATCTGCCTTAAATCTTAAATTGAAATATGTATCTGTGCGTGTGAGCAATGTGTATATCTGTGTATAAATATACGTTATTGATATAATTGTTACTATGTAATTATTTCCCATAGAGTGAGAGTAGTGGACATTATTATTTTGTATCCTCATTATTGCACGTTTATTTTTTATATTTTCGTTTTTATATTTTCTGTTCCATTTCTCTTTTCTCTCGGGACAACACATATATAAAAGATAATATAAAAAAAAAATCTTCGTAATAATTGTTATATAAAGCTTTGTGATTGCATTTATCAAATATAAATGTAACATTTTTCAGTTGTCAAGTAATACTTTCATTGCTATTTTATAATAGAATTAAAATAATGATAAAATAAGATATCTAACATTCCACACATTAGAGCTTTTCTGCATTTAAAATAATACAATATCAAATTATAATACCTAAACTACAATATTAGAAACATCCATTTCATTTTACTTATACCTTATATCATATATCTCAATAATTTTCAAGCAAATAACATTTAAAAAAAAAAGTATACAAATATTTATCTGCAAAAGAAGTGTAGAACTTAGCAAAAAAATTTTTTTCAGTGCCTTCAGCCCTGAAAAAAAATCTTTGGAAATTAATTTTTCTTTATCACATTCACCGTCATCAATACTTTTAGAAGCATGTTTCCTCCTACCTACGTCGAAGGTTTTCACGACCCCGAAGAGGTAAAAGCTATGGAATACAAAGAACTCGGAAAAACAGGGCTGCTCGTAAGCAAATTATCTTTCGGCACCGGTCCGCTCGGCTGTCATTACGGGTAAAATTGTTTATCGCTCGAGCGAGTGTTAAATTTAACGACACAATACAGTAATTTATACATAATTATGTTATTGCTGCAGCACGTATAACGAGGCGGACGCTATCGAAGCTGTACGTCAGGCAATAAAACGAGGCGTCAATTACATTGATACAGGACCATGGTATGGCCAAGGTCGATCCGAGACAACTCTCGGCAAGGTGTGCAAAAATTTATATTTTTAATAATAAAAAAGTTACATTTCTTTTATATACACCCACGATGCTGGTCCACCAACAGTAACCTAACGTCAATATTGTAACTTTACACTCAACAATGTAACACAGACGTGTTATATTTATATTGGTGAGAGTGAAATTACAACATTAATGTTATATTGCTGTTAATTGATGTTTATTGAAGGACGAATGATCTCTTATTTCGCATCCTAGGCGTTAAAAGGCATTCCACGTCAAGCTTACTACATCGCGACGAAAGTAGGCAGATACGAGTTAGATTATGACAATATGTTCGACTTTTCCATTGAGAAAACACGAAAGAGTTTTAAGAAGAGTTTGGAGCTGTTAGGAGTAGATTACATCGATGTTATTCAAGTAAGACACATTGTACATTGTCATTTTACTCGTCAAAATTGGAAAAATCTAATGAAAAACATTTCAATGCCCAAGATCAAATTTGCAGGTTCACGATATTGAATTTGCACCCTCGTTGGATGTAATAATCACGCAAACCTTGCCTGAATTGTCGAGATACGTAGCCGACGGCAAAGCCAAGCATATAGGTATAACTGCATACCCGGTCTCCGTACTGAAAGAATGCATCGAAAAGAGTAATATAAATATTGCTTGTGTGTTGAGTTACGCGAGGCTCACTCTCATCGACGAAACTTTACTGGAATACGTTCCATTCTTCAAGGTGCGTAATTTCGGGTCCTGTATCACCTAGCTTAATGGCAATTTCATTAAATGTAATTTTGTAGGAGCATAACATTGGTTTAATTAACGCTGCCACACCGTGCATGGGTCTTCTAACAAATAACAGCCCACCAAACTGGCATCCAGCCTCTGACGAGATGAAGAAACAATGCGCGAATGCCGCACAGTACTGCAAGGTATGTTAACAATAGTGAGATGTCAATTAAAACGGCGCATTGTTATGCAACTATTGTACATTGACAAGCAAATCTATATTTAATTAACTGTAATTGTATTGAAATAAATAACGTTATGAAATAAACGCAGGATCGTGACGTAGAACTCGGCAAATTGGCGATATGGCACTCCATGCAATATGCGGATATAGATACCAATTTAGTGGGAATACAAAACACAAAGCAGCTGCAGATGAACCTGGATGTAGTGCAAAACGGTATTACAGAAAAAGAAAAGGCACTATTGCAGGAAATTCAGGAAAAGTGTGTCATTAAAAAATTTTTCTTTGTGGCATATTGTAACTTTTTTAGCTTGTTCTTTTAAACTAGGATGGAATTGTTTATTCTAGGTTTCTGTCACTGATAAAGAATCAACACTGGGAAGGTAAAGAAATCCATATGTATCGAGAAGCTACCAAAAAAAGTGGATAAGAAAAATAACTTTTATTTTCGCTATTTTGCGGAGTTCCATGAACGCTTACAACAATACTTGAGATACCTAATAAACATTTCATAAAAAACAACATCCTTCCTATTTTAGTCATGTATTATGTCATGTATACATATATAAAATGTGGGATAATACTCTAAGCGTATCAATTAGATAAATATCATCACTATTTGGTTCAAGTATTTTGTTCAAAAGAGAACACAATATCAATTGATCAGTCTTATTTGTCAAAAAACAAAAAATTCGTTCAATTCTTTCTCAAAATCCACCCTAGGCGAGTAATCGTCTTCGGTAGGTTTAATCTTATACGTTAATTCATACATTAATATTGTAATGTACGATCCTAAGACATACTTGTGATATATTTGCTCCATTTCAAAACCTTTTTTGAAGCACAACTCTCTATTCTCTTCGGTGTACTCGGAAGCTACTATATTAGCGCAGCTGTACCCTGCATCAATTGCAAATTGTACAGCAGCAGTGAGCAAATATGATTCTATACCTTTTTTTCGATATCGCTCATGCACGTACAGCCTCTTTATCCACGCACTCCTATCCAGTCTGATACTCTTGCATAAACCAACAGTTCCTACTATCTTTTTAGACTGCATAGAAACCCTTATGTTAGCTTGATGAAACTGCTCTTCTGTCATTACAGTATAATAAACTTCTTTAGGATGTCCTATCTTCAAGCGAGGTTCAAATGCTTCAGCGACCCAGAAGCAGGAGAAGGCATTTGACATGTAGAGTCTGTGAATATAAATATTTGAATATCATATTGGATTCCTTGTCGTTAACGCTAAAACAGTATTGCTATTGAACAATATATTGTTTTTTACAATAGACAATGTATGGTTACTGTAACAATACCATTCTATGATTAAATCAAAAGCATTTCGCGATGCAACGTTACCGTGGAATGTTAGAAATCTCTCCGTTAATCTCCATCAATTTCGTGACAAAACTGATGTACGTGCAGACGTACGTCAATACTATAACTATAGGTATGACTAAAAGGCAGATGGTAAACGGCATCCCGAAGAAAATAAACATTATCGCCGCCAGCAAGATCATCAGCTGGAAGATTATCTCCTTAAACAGCATCCCGCAAAACGTAGCGCCTAGGGAAGACATCACGACGTCCCTGATCAATTCCCTGCAGCCTATCTCGTCGCCCGGCTTGAAGGCACGTACAATCACGATGTAATTCATTGTCGAGAGACACTTTGGATTACGCTATTGTAGTACGCGTATACCTCGTCAGGCACATTTGGTTATCTCATTTATTACAAAAGTAAAACTGACTAATCTCAGTTCTATCGTTTACTGGCCGTGCTAGCCACCGCTACTTTAAGGTTAGAATACACCGAATACACCGCTAAAGAGCTCCACGAGCACAGTCGCCGTCAATCACCGTTGAATTGAATCCAAAACACTCAAGCCTATCGCACATGAAATGCATAACAGAGCATAAGACCAATGGGCCAATGAGCGTCCAGCATAAAGTCGCCATACTGATTTACATAAAATTCTCATTGGTCGAGCAGCCTTCTGTCGAGTTGATTTCGGAGGGCATCGCGTCGGTGTGAAGTTGTCCGCGCGTACTTCGAAACTCTCACCGGCCATTTGCGTCTTGTTTATCCGCGAGTGCCGTACGCTACGAGCAATCGTCGTGACCTTTCGCGTCATTTATTCGTTTGTGCGTGTCATAAGCGGCAGGAATGCCGTGCGTAGTGCCAGGAGACCTATCATTCGATCGCGTTTCTCCAGTCAACATGTATTTATGGGCGAGCGAATGTTCGAAACGATGGAGCGGCGACACGAAGGCCGGCGAGCATCGATGGCGTCGACGGCGAATTAGTAAACAAAGTTACTTGTTGCTTCTGCACAACTGATCGCTTGCTAATTCTCACCGCAACTTAATTATGTGATTTAACAGCAGGCCGTGAATCGATCTACTCCTGATACATTTGTGGCAAAGGGCGAAAAATTGGTCGAGCTAACTCCGAGTCTCTTTGATGATATGTGCTTCGAGGTGGTTTCGTCGCGTCGCGTTGCGTCGTTGATTTCAGGTATCGCGTCGGTATGAAGTTGTCCGCGTTTCCTTCGAATTTCTCACCGGTCATTTGCGTGCGTTTGTCCGTGAGTGCCGTACGAAATGAACAATTGTCGCGTCTTTTCGTGTCACTTACTCGTTCGTGCGTGTCGTAAGCATCCGGATGCTGCGCGAAGTGTCATCATATCGTGATAATGAATCGCGTTTCTTCAATCGATGTGTGTTTTTGGGCAAACGAATGTCCGACACGATGGAGCAAAGACGACAGGTATCGATGGCATTGGCGGTGGATTGGTAAGCAAACTTGTTGCTTCTGCATGATTGATCGCTTGCTAATTCTCGCCGCAACTTAATTATGTGATTTGACAGCATAAAGCCTTGACTCGATGGACTCCTGATACGTTTGTGGCAAGGAGTGAAAAGTTTGTCAAACTAACTCACACATGCGAGGAAGAGGTGTCGCAGAGCAAGCAGAAACTTCATTTCTCTGAAAATGGTCACTCAAGTAAATGAAAACCATTTTTTTTATTCATATATAAAATTGTGGTGGTGGTGGTACGTTATACTGGTGTACAGTGTTCATTTTTCAATTTTACATGCATCTCGTGTGAATTGATTACAGTTTTGGTTTGGCAATATTCCCACCTAATCAATAAAAAAAACTTATTACTATATATAAAATATATCTCAATTTGCTACACTGAGAAAAAGAATTGTTGACTTGACTAAATTTTTCAACTTGATTGAATTTCTTCAATTCAAGCAGTTATATATTTAAATTAAATGAATATGTAATTAAGTTAAATATATAAATACTTAAACTGAAGTTCAAGTATTTTATGTAGTTAATGTCTATTTTCATCAACGTAGATTAACTTTGATCTTGGTTTAATTTACTCTTTATCTTTTCTAGTTCTAAAAATGAGAAAAAGATAGAAAGTAAGTTAAACTTGGATTAAAGTTAATCTATGTTGGTAAAAATGGACATAAATCAAATACATAAATAGTAGAACTGAAAAAATTTGATTAAATTGAAAAATTATAGTCAGGTTAATAACATTTTTTCTCAGTGTACTTAAAGTTTTTAAGCAACCTGTAATTTGTATCAGATTTTAGTACAAAATTTTAGTTATAAATTTATATGCACATTTAGACATACGTGAGTGTATTTTAATTTATACTTTATGTGTGTGTGCATAGATATTTAAATATAAAACGTATACATTTTAATCAAATTTAAAACTTGTAAATTTTATAATTAGATTTATAAATTTTTAAATACATGTACTTATATATTCAATAATTAAATATACAAATATGAAATAAAATAATAATGAGTACACATTATTATAATATTAAAAATTATTTGTACAGTGGAAAAAGTTTTTATTTCTAATTAAATATATTTATTTTTAACATCGTTTTCTTGATTAAAAAAATATTTCCTAAATTTAAAAATAAATTTTATAAATTTTATAACATTTATTTAAATCAACAAAATGATTTGAACAAAAAAAACTATTTTCAGTGTTTTATATAACAACGTTTTATATAATTTTACAGCATATAAAATTATAAATGGAATTCTTTAATTCTGATACAAATTATAAATTGCTTCTATAATTGGCTTAAATTAATTGAATTATGAGACACGATAGAAAAAATTCTCTTCATTCGAATAAATCTGATAGTCACTTTTTACCAAAGTTATTATAATACATATTTACCTATGGCCTTTACGATCTTCGAGGGCCAGTTTATCAAAAAGTATTATATCCGAGTCCGGATTTCGTGCAGTTTCCTCCTCTGTCTTGTTGGCAGTGGACTGATATGAAATGACACCGGTGATCGATGCAATATCTTCCGTTAACGCGTTAAAATCCACAGCTGCGATGTTGTAAAACGTCATTCGCTCGTTTACATGACTTGAACAACAATTAAAATAGCTAAGAGCATTGCTATGTACAACGCAATTTACGAAATTCAAAGATTTATCTTTTTTTATCAAATTGTACACAATGTTAAATGCTTACATCGCATACAATTGCATATTATAAAAAAACAATCATTATTTTTTGAAAAAAAAATTTGTAGAACCTAATGTCAATATGTAACCAAAACTTTTAAAATTTATGTAAATATTTATTGTAATTGTTAGATATTACATTAAAATTTACATTAAAATTTTAATTAAATTTAATTTTAAAGAATTTTACTTACGTGCATTGAATTCTGAAGAGCGTTGTGGAATTATTGAGAAAGATTTTGAAAGACAATATACCAGATGTTTTTTGTATGCCTTCGGACATCATCACTGATGCTCTGACTGATTGACCTAAAAATTTACGAGATTAACCAAGTCCAAGTAATAATAAATCTTTTATTTTGATTTTTTTCTATAATTAATTGCTAAAATATAATTTTGTACAAATACAAATTTGCATAAAATTTATAATAAACTCTCTAAATTCTTTGGAGTGGAATCTCACTCTAAAGTGAGAATTCAGCCTATTTTGAAAAAGAGTGATTGAATTTTTATATTTTAGAATGAGATTCTATTTCAAAGAATTTGGAGAGACTTATTCATTTAATAATATGTTTATATAACAAATTAGTATTAATGTCAATATATATAACATTCTATCTCAATACACATTTGCTCCAATGAAAACATAATTATTCAGATACCGCAAAACGGTGTTTCAGCTCTAGTTGCTAGATAATAAATTCCCAAGGCTCCACGATTAGCCGCATAACCCATTTCTTGATTCCAATGTGTTGTTTCCATAGGAAAGCACGTTCCTTTTGCATAAGACATTCCTCTCTGTGGACAGGGCCACGCGATGAACTTACATTCTTCATTTTGCGAGCGGATGCTATCCATATAAAGTTGAAAAGCTCTTAAATGGCTGCATGCTATATTCTTGTCTAATAAATCCTCTAAACAGATAGAAAAAGAAAAATAAATTTACAAGTTTATAAAAGCATACACGTGTTTCTTAATAAGAGAATTAAATACTTTACGATACATATTGCAAAGCAAATCTAAAACTTTTTTATCTGATCGTTATTAATCAATATAATGTACTAGTAATGTACGTGTAAAATATTAAAAAAAAACTATATAGAAAACTGTTCTAAAATTTAGGAATGATATGTTTTTGCATTTCATGCACTGAGAGAAAAAATGTCTTACAACAAAAAAATTTACTTAACATAAAAAATTATTTACTCGGTAGGTCTTAAGCTTATTTACTTGCAATCAAGTTAAAAATTTCTTAATTGAAAATATTTTTGTAAGTAAAATGAAATAATTTCTATCCAAATAATTGTTTTTTGCAGTTCTAGAAAAGATTTACTGTTAGACTATTTTCCTATTCAAGATACTCTGATTTTTTAATCTAAGAAAACAATTTAATTAAGTTTAATAATATTTATTAGTTTATTTAAAAAGTCATTTAAAAAATGTAAAAATACAAAACTTTGTACTTAAGGTAATATGTCTACTCAAAAGTAAACATTTTTACTTAACCAGAAGAAAGAAATACATGGTTTTAAGAAAATGTATTTTTTTTAGAGAAAAAAATGTTTCAATGTGATTGCTTGAACTGAAGATAAATCAAAAATTGAATCACAATGCAAGTCGTGTTCGGATCACTCTTATGTTCATTTTCACCAATGTAAATTAACTTTGATCTTTCAATTTAATTTACTCTATCTTTTTCTAATTCTTAGAATTAAAGGAAGATAAAGAGTAAGTTAATTTGAGAACAAAGTTAATGAGAATAGGTTGATGAGAATAGGTATTAATTTACCTTTCAAGTGACTGACCACCACCGAATTCTTAATATCAGTGCAACCGGGTTGCTCTCTGCCACCATTGGGGAAAAAATCGATGTGTCCGATCGGTTTAAGTAGGCCAAAGCCATCCATAAAATCTTGCGAACCATCGGTGTGAATAACATCGACGAGACGGGCGTCGGTGGCATCCAATTTTCTCGACCTCTCTCTGAACAGATGATGCCTGAAGAAAGGTGACGCTGGGTCGAGACCTGTTATGCGGCCAAGCAGCAAATTCTTTCTTTTTAGTACTTCCGAGGCGCAGCCAGCTATGTGTGCGCCAAGACTGAAACCGACTATGTGGATGTCGACAGGATCAACTCCCAAATTGATGGCGTCTAATAGCACTAGAGCTAATTGCCGGCCAACTAGCTCGCTATTTGCCACTGCAGCTGCGTAAGTGGTGCCCGCTCCCTTCGTCCAGTCCAAGATGATGAGGTTCACGTCTTCCTGTACGCAAAGTTACAATTTCGAAGATCTTATCGATTCCTCCCTCAATGGTGGCTTGAGAATTTTATGATCATAAATTGGAAAGAGAAAAAACGCTCAGCTAAACGATTAAAACTGAAAGATAAACTGCTGAAGATTACTATGTCGAGAAGAAAATTTATGCCAAGTATGACGCCGACGTCGCTTCCACTGCCTTTGAAACCGTGTATTAACACATTGAGAGGCTTGCTGACATTGAGTCGGGAATGTATAATGGATTTTAAGTCGTCCCCGTATTGTAAGGGTTCCGGATTTTGTCGCTCCTCACGTGTGTAGAGCAAGAATCTCGTTTGAATTACGCTAGGATGCTCGGGCGGTCGTTTTATTGATAAATGCGGCGGTGGATCCGCGAAGCAACCAAGTAAATCTAAAATAATTTACGAATTTTTTAATATCAAAATAAATATTCCTTTGCTTCAAGATAATATGTTAAAGTTTAGGAAAAAATTAAGCGTTTGTCAAATTTTATAACAATATTTATTTGATTTAAAAACTTTTTAAAAATTATTTTAAAATGTACTTACGAGAAAAAAATTGTATTTATAATGATATATCAAATTTTATTCATAATTATTTATCCCCAGAATAAAATTTTTTTCCCCAGATATTTGGAAAGAAAACGAAAATTGCAAACTAGATCAAATTTATTTAGTTAAATTAATGTGTATTGAAATTATTTCAAATAAAAGAATAAAGTTTGTACTCAAAAAAATGATCTTGTAAGTGCAGCTATAATTTGTTAGCTGCAAAAAATTAATTAAGATAGATAAATGATTAGCAAATTTTGCATATGTTTGGTACTTAACCAATCTAACAATAAATAATAGAAACAGAATTTATATTTGAACTGTTGGTGAAATTTAGGAAAAAAAATTTTATCGTGTCTATTCATGTTAAAGCCAATTTTATAAATATTTGTTATAAAATTTTACTGTATAATTGACAACGAGATCTAAATTTTTTATAAGTATTATTAAAAGTTTCTGCTATAAATTTCTTATGTGACAAACAGTATTTTAACAAAAAAGAGCGGTAAATTTTTTTGTGACACTTAGAAAATATCTACCTACATCAGCAAAACATATTTTTGAGTGCGTGCTATCTTACCGTAACAAACTTTAGACTTTTCCTCGCGGGAGATGGCAATCCGTCTTAGCACAGCACGATTCCGCGCCGCGAAAAGTTTGACTGGAAAAAAATATAATGTCGCCTTGGGATGAAGTTCAATGAGATTTTTTTTATCACGTGCATCGTGTACATCCGCACGTTCTTGATCAACATTCCACTCGTCTGATCGCCCCACTTGCACATCCACTTTCACCCGAAGTACCGCAAATTATCATTCGTACGCAATGTCGCTTCAGTACGATTTGCGCGCTGGTGGATGCTATAGCCTGCGCTCGTATAATTAAATTTTCAGTCTATCTCAACATTGCATTATTGCTTCATGCAACCCCATCATAATAGTCGCGCCGTGAAAGTATGTCGTATGTAAATACGACCTTAAGGTGCAAAGTACGCCGGTATTTCTCACGTGCGAATTACGTGCGAATGTTTGTTTCGTGCGCATAGTGTGCGTGTGTACATGTGGTATCCGATCTATGTGATTTTTTTCGCATCTCTGAATGACGCTAGGAAAATTTAGATGCTTGTAGCGACTCGTATGCGTATGCACGACAGACTACAGCAATTATATAACGAATATCGGCAAATTATGCTGGCTCGTCAACCGGTGTTAAAGTCAACGAACCACCATAAATGCGGTTAACCGATTAGCACGAAGAACCGTATAACCTGCGTGTACTTGTGCTTTAACGAACTTCATACACGTTTATATATTTCATCGACAGAATCATTTTTTCATTCAGAAAAATATGCACAGATCGACAAACACACAATGTACACATAAAATCGTGCAATTTACATTCATTTTAATACGTTAACAATAAAACACTTTTATTACTTTTTTTATTAACCGCGATTTCCGGATTTCACTCCGCGAATGTTTGTCACGTCGATTGTCATGTTCTTTACGATTCTGATGTAACACGTTTATTGGCGTACTCACCAGGTTGCAATTTTCCAGTGACTGACGTGATAACTGCAACTATCAGTAAAACGAGTAAAACGCGAGGAACGTTAGCGGACTGCATCTTGCCACTGAATTGTCGAAACTTCGCGTCCTTCGTTGAGATCGTTGCATTCCGCTTCTCCCACGCTTTCTGCCGCTTCTTCTCGTTCTTCTTCTCCTCACACCGAAACGCGTCGCGTTTCTGTCGCGTTCGGCACGACATTCTTTTTGTTTGCCTACAGTCAGGCTCACCCAGGGACAGCGGGACTCTACCAGACCCGTAGAAAGCGCACCTTCTATAAACAGCCTTCTTTTTGCGCAACCACCTTTCCGCTTGCCAGACCCTGACGGTTGCTCTAACATTTGTCTAAGTTCGCTTCGAATTCGCAATCGACGGAGAAATAATTTCGTGTCGTCTTCTCCAGTTTCTCTTTTTGTTACTTATATATTTTCCTCGTTTTTTCTATTTTTGTATTTTTTTTAAAGATGTTTTTTTAGATGATAAAAAAAGGATAAGTCAGTGTCGATTTAATTTAATGACTTAAATCGGGAGAATCTCCCTTTTTTTTTATTCAGAAATTAATTTCTTATGTGATTTATTGAATGGAAAATATGCCGAATTTAGATAAATAGTTTCGAAAATCGATTGATAATCGATTAAAATTCAGCGATATTGACGCGACAATACGCTTTTGCTGATGAATTGCAGCTGCCTTGAATGATGTAACTTTGTCGTATACCATCCTCCAGTATAGACAGAAACTGCGTATGCGGAACGTGCGTCGATACATCGCTTTCACTCAAATAAATTATATGCGACGTGTTTTTTTGCATAAAACCTGAATATCGAATGGAAATAGAAAACAGATCGATGTGGCTATGTATAGGCAAGCGATTTAAGCAAGTTTGGAATAAGCATACTAAGGAATTCTCTTTATGTGAATATCTTGTGTAACCGCGTATGAATTATCATCGATTAATTAATGTATCGTTAGAGGAATTACGACATTAAATAATTTTAGGGTACATGCATATTCCTGAAGCAGAAACCTATTTTATGGATCGATACACTCAATTTTCCTCGGTTTTATGTACGTGTAGACCGACCGGGCGAGTTCGTGATCGTTCAAGAGTACTCAAATTACATAAATCGAAAGCAAATTGAAGTTATAAAGTTTCGGTCATGCTTTACTTACACATTGGTTTGCCACGTTTACAACATTCTAAAGCAACGTAAAAACTGACACGTGCCTCTTTCAAAATAATTAATTTGGATATGAAAACAGCCGCTTAAATCACCAAATGCTTTCTCTTTTAATGAACTTTATATTTGTAAAGAATTAACAAATATAAAGACTGTAGGATAAATGTCTCAGTAACACGTTCTTGTATCCGGACATTTTTACGGAAATTTAATAATATTTTTAAATTGATTTTTTATATAACATTACAATTTAATTGTAATCTTTAAATATTTAAAAATTTTTATAAAGTCAGTTATTTTAAATATTATAAAAAATAATATTAAAATAAATTTGTTACATTACCAAAAATTAGAAGATTTATTTTATATGTTTTAATGTTCTTAAAATTTAAGAAACGTTATGTATGTAAGATAATATTTTTTGTATTTTTTTATATAAAGAATACAAGAATAAGCATTTAGGATATTAAAGACAATTTTAGATTGTCCGGATATTAGTTCTCATTCAGATGCTTTGTACATTTTATTATTTTTGGAATAATTTATATTTTTCATATTTTTGTATGCAAAAATTCAACAATCTTGGTATCGTTACATGACATTTGCCTTATTAGTCTTTAGAACTATTAACTCTTTCACTTCTTGGAATATTAATTAAAAACTTTAAATTTATGACACCGGTTGACAATGAGTTTTACTTACCTCAGTTTCCTAAAATTAATAATCCTTTTGATCAGAATTGTGCACACTTGAAAATTCAGGAACCAAGCATTATGCTGAAGACTGACGTATAGAAAAGGAGGGCATAGATACATATTAGACGATTACTTATAACATATTTATTTGTAATGTTTTATTAATATACTCCTTACCGTAGACATATATTTATATCATGGCAGCATATTATTATGATATTGTATAATATAAGTGAGGTGACTGACAAAACGATTCATTATTTTTCTCTTATTACTCTCCGCGGCCGAAGAACGACACATGCTTATTCATTGCTCTCTCCCTCGCCCATTCATGTCCAAATACACTCTCTCACACGCACACAGACACATGTATGCACTCATACACACGCTCAAGTTCAAACGTACATCCGCACTCATCTACGTGCACTCACTCTTGTAATTGTCCCATTTACTCCGCTACAGTCTCTTTCGCGCCTTCCTCTCGCATTTTCGCGAATCGACAAAGTCGCCCGAACGTTCCCCTTTCTCTCCTTCACTTTCCGCTGCACAGTCTCCCGACTGTGGCGTCTCGCGTTCGTCCCGCACTTCGTCGAATCGTCCCGCGATTAACTCGCATTCGGCTAATTATAATTGCGCCGCGCGCGTCACACGCGCATCGACCGCACGCGCGAACCTCTGCTAATTGCGATTACCGCTGGATCGCGCGATAATCATGATAATTATTATGATATATAGTCTCGTTTATATTACTCGCTCGTAACATTATCTCATACTTATCTCGCCTAGTTAAAATATCAATATACATTATAATATACTCTAGTAACGATAATGCAACACGTCGTTAATTTATTATACTTTGCAACTTAGAAAAATAGTCCTGGCTAGCCGCGGCCGCGTCGCGTGCGCTCTCTCGCGCGATCGATCCCTCAAAAGCGCTCGATATTGTTACATGCCTGTGTACATCCGACATATATATATATGCTACATATACATTTATCTATATATATATCTATATATCTTTCATTTTTTCTAATCTCCGGGGCCTTTCGCGGTCGCCCAGATCCATCCGTGAGAAATATTCCGAGGGATTCTCTAATTGACTAAATCCGTCGATCGAAATCGATCGCTCGTTTCTAGGGATGTAGAGAGAAATTCTCATCCAAAGTGGTAATCTATGAATTCTATCGATCCCTCGATTTATTTTGCACAGATGATCGGCGATCTTTTTTCTTTTTCTTTGAAACAAACGCGCAGCTCCAGTGAAAAATCAAAATGTATGTATCTTTCACTATTTCACGTCGTATTGTGTCGCTCGCAAAATTATAATCAAAGTTACACGCACAACAAATTAAGAGCGATGTTACAAATATGTGATTTCTTTACGCTTCATTTTGTCGATGTTTAAATCTAAATTTTTTTTTTTTTTTTTACTGCCAAAAACAAATTTTATCGATTTACATATAAATATCGTTTTTATATCTTTTCTAATTTATTGGCATGATTATTTTCTATTTTACGAAAAGCGCATCCAAGAAATTTACACGCTAAAATAATTGAATAAAACTTTTAAAAAATGTTTGAATTTTTATATTTGTTTTCTTTCGTTTTGCCGAGTTTGAGAATGTTATCGGTTCTGTCGATTCTCAATTACTGCCGAGCATAACCAGTTTCGATCTCAGGCGATCAAACGCCGATCATGCTCAAACGGAATCATCGACACATATTGCAGCGCGCGTTGTGTTATTCATTGAGAATGGCGATGAGTTAATCATACCCGCGATTAAGGAGCGATTATATTTTTGGGCTTGCTTCCCGATCGCGGATGTCTCGACGCGGTCGCGATGCAATAAAATCTATGAAAACAATTAACGGAACAACGGTAGTATTACCCCTTTGAAGTTGTCACGCTCTACTATATCTACTGTTGATTCTTTTCCTCTTTTTATATATATATATATAATCGGCTAACGAATCGGCTTCTGTTCACGTATCGTTGACCCTCGCGTCGGACTAGGCGCGAATCCGACACTGACTTTAAGCGTCGCTTAAACAGCGAAACTGGAGTCCTATGTATATCGTGTCACACACGATATACCAGACAAAGCTCACTCAGGTTAACAATCGAGAAAAAAATCAGTCATCCAAGCATTCGAGAATCGCGACGGCACAATTTTCCCGAGTGACGATTTTCTTCTCGCAACGAAATTACATCGAATCGCCTACGAATCGTCAAACTTAACGAACCTAATAACAATAACGACGAAAAATGAAACGTTTAATACGCTAAATTTCATCTAAAAACGAAATTTATGCTTTAGCGCAAGTTCGCGCGAATTCGCAAGACACTTGACGAATCTCGTCTCGATTTTTTTTTCCGTTACGTTAAAACGTTCGACCACAAGATAATCATCAACCTATGGAAAACAACCTCTAAAGGCATAATTTCCGTATTGCAAGAATTATTTTTTTTTTTTTTTTTTCGTTTCTTTGGTGTTAAAGTCAACTCGTATCCGTACACTGCGTTCTTGCACTTTCTTGAGATGCGTTCAGCCTTAACAATCTTTTCCGACGGATATTATATTTGCCATCTTTTCTCTGTCGAAATGAGCCTGAAGAAAAATCTTTCGCTTGAACTTGCAATTTTATTTTAAATAAATTCAGGCAAATATACTTACTCTAGTAACTTCAAAATTGAATAGGAATAAATTGATGACGCACTGAGGAAAAAAATTTGTTGGAAGGCTGAAGTATTTGATCCGATACGATCAACTGAACATTGGATTGATTCAACAATTATTTAGTTGTACGAAAAAATTCATTCTTGTTAACCATTCAAATTTTTTAACCAAGAATTAATGAAATCAACTCAATTTTAGTTGCACGTGTCGGACTAAATATTTTACAGTTTTTCAACAAACTTTTTTATTCAGTGCGGCAATTATTTTTACGATTACGAAATATTTTCGTTTACAAAAGATTAGAAAATTATGAAACACGATATCTGATATCATAAATCTTTGTCGATTAATATTTTGTCGTCATATGTTAAAGCGTACTTGGACGTTAATTCTCGCCAGCTCCAATTTAAATCTACAGATCAAAGGACGCGTAGCTCGTTTGATCGACTTTCGAGAAAATACCGAAATTGACAAAGTTCGCGTTAAGACTGAACGCACTTTTTACAATTGACACATTTGTATATCTCGTTCATCGACGCATATTCCCACACGTACTCGTACACGCACCACACGCAATCAGTTCTCAATATCTTTCCAATAGTAAATTTTCATATTTTCTCTCTCTCTTTCTCTTTTTCTTTATCTTCCTTTTTCACATATTATCGGTTCGCATAAGCGGCCAATGGTCTGGCATGAGACGCGGCGACGCACCTTCGCAATTATAACGCTAATATACCGACACGCTACTATTTTTTTCGTTTACTCTTAAATATACATCTACTTGCTTGATATAGCGATCAACGATAGTCGTCCTCTTTTCTCTCTCTCTCTCTCTCATTACGATTCTTCGTTCACCCCACTCGCTCTCGCTTTTCATCCGTTTTTTTACGCGCGCATATATCTTCGCCTTTCTCTCTCCTTCTCTTTTTCTCTCTCCCTTTCTCGCCCTTTTTTTGTATACTTTTAATGCTGCAGTTTCGATTAGAAGATTCAAGTAAAATTATTTAAATGCTGGCAATAATATTTATCTAAGTCGCGATGATAGTTTTCGAGTACTGTGTAAATACTGATAGATATACTTGTTCGCCGTTTACCATCTTCTAGTACTTCGTCGAGTATCGTTTTCTTTTCACTTTCGTTTCACTTTTTCTCTTCCTGTCCCCGTTATTTTTTTTTTTATGCTTCATCGTATTTATACCTTCCTCATTTTTTTTTTTTTTAATATTTATATATTTATATCTATATTTTTCACTTTTTTCTCTTACCGTCGCGTCTACCGTCTTCCTCCGTTTCGCTTCACTTTCGTTCTCCGCTTCTGTCTTTTCTCTCTCCGTCGTAAATATATTTGTAGACTTAGAATTTTCAAATCATAGAACGATTTAATCGTTCGGTAATGCAGTTTTATTTTTATTTTTTTTATATGTATTCTTCTCTCTCTTTTTTTCTCGCGGTCACTCTATTACTCGCCACCTGTCCCGCATTCTCTCATCAGACTCATTCACTTACCTTTCGCTCCTTTAATATACATTAACAACTATAGTCTCGTAGACGTCGATTACTCGCCGATTACCATGATTTACTTCAAATCGTTTCCCGCGCTTACAATCTTGATAGCGTACATGTCATCCTTGTATTATTCATCCATATAATTATTATAACTGATATTATAATTAGCAGTCTGATATATTCGGTATAAAAGAATGTGACGACGTTGTTACTTAAATTTAATGAATTTATATCTGTTTTCAGTACATTATTCTGTTTTACTCGTAATTATATATAATTGAGTTTTTCGTATATTTCTTTTCATGATAATTTACTGTTATCGTAATAGAAAAAAATTATATAAGAAACGGGATATCTCTTTAATTTTCAAGAGTATTTCTCTCTAATCATATAGAAAATAATTCTATTTTGCAGTCCCCGATATCTCTGGTTATTTATTGTATTGTTGTACTTATCGTTATGTGCTACTCTCTCATTTTTGGTCATTTTCTTATTTCCTGTCACACTTGGCGCGACTTATGAGTGAAAAGAAAATTTGAATTACGAGTATGCGAATAGGAAGGATCGATCGAAAATAGTCTTAGATCTTCGACGGTAATTAACGTCTTGCATATTCCCCTTCAGCAGTTGTGTATGATACATTTAGTTAACTTGTGTGTGGCTGCACATTCGCACTATATATCTCTGAGTTTCGACTAACAGAGAGTTTACAGGCTTGTCCCTAAGCACTAAGAATAATCGATCTTTCGCCCCTTTTCCCTCTTCGCGCGATTATGATCGATAATGATATAGTAATTCGCAATGATACACGCATTGATATAGTGTGGTATTACGGGAGAACGAACGCGCCTCTGTGTTTACGTTTGTTTTTAATGCGACTAAAGGATTGCGGCGATTCACACAGCACAGCGGATATGGGAATGATAATGTGAGAACGATCGTCACGTAAAGCGACAAGTTTTCGCGAAACGAGCAATGAGCACGGTCGAGGAATGAGGATCGTCGCCAATCGCGCGAAGATGACGCGAAGTTGCCCTGGCAGACCGCCCGCGCCCAACGAATTATTTTTCTACATTTTCCGCGCTTGTTTTCTTATAAAACTGGAAGAAGTAAGTAAAGTAGAAATTTCCGCTTGTCGAAACAGTTACACGTTCGGTTCCGTCACGTAAACTGGAAGCCGTAGATTTGTGCGAGCTATACGTGCTGGGTGAAGCTGATGAAAACGAAAATGTAGATTGCGGCGCCGAGTGGGTAGTGTTAATGACATAATTTAGAATTTTATTTGTACTGGCTCTCTCGATCCAAGTCCAACTCAATTTGCATTTTACATTACAAAGAGTATGTGGAAGTTCGGCCGCGGCATTAATCTCTGCGTTAACGTTGGTCTCGGAATCAT